>NW_028244743.1:402500-457000 GCF_964263255.1 Lissotriton vulgaris | reverse complement strand
GAACGATACAGAGAAGATTAGCATGGCCCCTGCGCAGGATGACACGCAAATTCGTGAAGCGTTCCATATTTTTAACAGCTTTTAGGAGAGAAATCTTCTTTGTTTTCAAGACTAATTGAAAAAATAAAGCAGGTCCCAGTGCTGTCCCCGTAATATGTATTTTTCAATTAGTCTCTCCTCAACATTTTTAATGTATTTGCTTTGCAGTAAAGAAGGTGCGCTCTATGTTCAGCTGCATTTAGCAAGGAAGCCTGCAGGACTTCTGGGACTTTTCTTTCTCTTTTTTAGCCTCTCTGTCATTATTCTTCACCACCCCCAAATCTATACTGCTGCAGTGTTGCGTTGCTTTGTGGGAAGCAGGACAAAGAGAAGGGCAGGGCCTATGCAAATGAAGGCCTCAGGTATGTCTGGGAGTGCCTTTTTAGCAGTATTGTTAAAGTCCACCTTGCAACCGGATTGGTCGGGTAAGCTGAAAAACACCATGCCAGATTGGGCACCAGGTCTCTAGGCGCTTGGAGGACATATTGGGTCTACATCCCTCAGTTTCTGAGGTCCAAGAAATGTTCACCCTCTACCCTAATAGAGAGGTCTTGGCCGATTGCGGCCGATCGGGGAAGAAGGTAGCAGTGCAAGATGCTCATGGGCCTTCTCTAATAATGGACCAACTTTCTCTCTCTATTCTTACCTGTGGTTCTGCCTGGCTACTGGGGCTACCAGTTGTAAGCCAGCAGCCCACAAGGAGTTGGTTTGTTCATTCACACATGTAAATGGGTAAGCATTCAAGTGCACACACCTGCCTACGCCCACAGACCCTCGCGCACACACACTTTTGTCAACAAGATTTTTTGTAATTAAGAGAATCAGGGACCCATATTGAAATACAAAAGCAGCACACCACGTGACGGCCATCACATAGAGTCCAGCAGCAAATGGGAAACCTTTAACTAGCCGTGGTCCTATTACTTGCGCTCTACCGTGGAACAACTGCTGGATGAATCCTGCTGGAGAATATTGAACCTACAACAAGTCTGAGGTAAATAAGAATTCCACAGGAATATAATCAAACAGGGACCTACAACCCTTCCGAGCCAGATAGGAGTCGAACCTACAATCTTCTAATCCGTAGTCAGACGCGTTATCCACTGCGCCACTGGCCCTATGTAGACTCACTCATCCTTTTGTCCTTAAGAGGGCTAGAAAGTGCGTGTGTGTGTGTGAAGGCACAAGGAAACCCATCTAACCTCCTGAAAGTCTGTACTGTGAGGTTTTCCTAAGTTGTACAAAGTACTTTAGGAGAAGGAAGGACCTAAAAGCTAGGCGAAATGGTCCTAGATCCAAGGAAATGTTTTAGATCAGGCTCAGTTTCTTAAATAGTTTGCATTAACATAATCAGTTCCAGGTCTGTGTGGGGCTGAGCTTGAGAACTCCTTAGTAAGTAGGCGTTTACAACAATAAGGGGTTTAATATTACAACACAGGCAAAAATTCAGACACATTATCATAAGCTCACCTTGTCCAGGGACCCAAGCATGCTGCCTTTCCACTCTCAGAGCCCTTCACCTAACCTACTGTGCAGCTGTTTCACCTTTAATATCACTGTTCCACAGGCAGCGTGACGTCACAATGCTCCTTGTCTGTAGCCCGAACCATGAGCCTTTGCAAACCCGGCATAATCTACATACTTACGGTGTGTTTAGTCTTGGACCACAAATGCAGTGAAGAATAATGGATTGCTACTCTTCATACATATTTGACCATTGGCTCAGATTTGAATGCGTACTGGCCATCTGATCATCTCTGCCAGGCTACCCTATGTCTAGAGACTGTAGATTTAGAGAGTTTATAAACATTGTCAGCTCATCAATAAAGTGTGCTCGCTTCGGCAGCACATATACTAAAATTGGAACGATACAGAGAAGATTAGCATGGCCCCTGCGCAAGGATGACACGCAAATTCGTGAAGCGTTCCATATTTTTAACAGCTTTTAGGAGAGAAATCTTTTTTGTTTTCAAGACTAATTGAAAAAATAAAGCAGGTCCCAGTGCTGTCCCCGTAATATGTATTTTTAAATTAGTCTCTCCTCAACATTTTTAATGTATTTGCTTTGCAGTAAAGAAGGTGCGCTCTATGTTCAGCTGCATTTAGCAAGGAAGCCTGCAGGACTTCTGGGACTTTTCTTTCTCTTTTTTAGCCTCCTTGTCATTATTCTTCACCACCCCCAAATCTATACTGCTGCAGTGTTGCGTTGCTTTGTGGGAAGCAGGACAAAGAGAAGGGCAGGGCCTATGCAAATGAAGGCCTCAGGGATGTCTGGGAGTGCCTTTTTAGCAGTATTGTTAAAGTCCACCTTGCAACCGGATTGGTCGGGTAAGCTGAAAAACACCATGCCAGATTGGGCACCAGGTCTCTAGGCGCTTGGAGGACATATTGGGTCTACATCCCTCAGTTTCTGAGGTCCAAGAAATGTTCACCCTCTACCCTAATAGACAGGTCTTGGCCGATTGCGGCCGATCGGGGAAGAAGGTAGCAGTGCAAGATGCTCATGGGCCTTCTCTAATAATGGACCAACTTTCTCTCTCTATTCTTACCTGTGGTTCTGCCTGGCTACTAGGGCTACCAGTTGTAAGCTAGCAGCCCACAAGAAGTTGGTTTGTTCATTCACACATGTAAATGGGTAAGCATTCAATTGCACACACCTGCCTACGTCCACAGACCTTCGCGCACACACACTTTTGTCAACAAGAGTTTTTTGTAATTAAGAGAATCAGGGACCCATGTTGAAATACAAAAGCAGCACACCACGTGACGGCCATCACATAGAGTCCAGCAGCAAATGGGAAACGTTTAACTAGCCGTGGTCCTATTACTTGCGCTCTACCGTGGATCAACTGCTGGATGAATCCTGCTGGAGAATATTGAACCTACAACAAGTCTGAGGTAAATAAGAATTCCATAGGAATATAATCAAACAGGGACCTACAACCCTTCCGAGCCAGATAGGAGTCGAACCTACAATCTTCAGATCCGTAGTCAGACGCGTTATCCATTGCGCCACTGGCCCTATGTAGACTCACGCATCCTTTTGTCCTTAAGAGGGCTAGAAAGTGTGTGTGTGTGTGTGAAGGCACAAGGAAACCCATCTAACCTCCTGAAAGTCTGTACTGTGAGGTTTTCCTAAGTTGTACAAAGTACTTTAGGAGAAGGAAGGACCTAAAAGCTAGGCGAAATGGTCCTAGATCCAAGGAAATGTTTTAGATCAGGCTCAGTTTCTTAAATAGTTTGCATTAACATAATCAGTTCCAGGTCTGTGTGGGGCTGAGCTTGAGAACTCCTTAGTAAGTAGGCGTTTACAACAATAAGGGGTTTAATATTACAACACAGGCGAAAATTCAGACACATTATCATAGGCTCACCTTGTCCAGAGACCCAAGCATGCTGCCTTTCCACTCTCAGAGCCCTTCACCTAACCTACTGTGCAGCTGTTTCACCTTTAATATCACTGTTCCACAGGCAGCGTGACGTCACAATGCTCCTTGTCTGTAGCCCGAACCATGAGCCTTTGCAAACCTGGCATAATCTACATACTTACGGTGTGTTTAGTCTTGGACCACAAATGCAGTGAAGAATAATGGATTGCTACTCTTCATACATTTTTGACCATTGGCTCAGATTTGAATGCGTACTGGCCATCTGAGCATCTCTGCCAGGCCACCCTATGTATAGAGACTGTAGATTTAGAGAGTTTATAAACATTGTCAGCTCATCAATAAAGTGTGCTCGCTTCGGCAGCACATATACTAAAATTGGAACGATACAGAGAAGATTAGCATGGCCCCTGCGCAGGATGACACGCACATTCGTGAAGCGTTCCATATTTTTAACAGCTTTTAGGAGAGAAATCTTCTTTGTTTTCAAGACTAATTGAAAAAATAAAGCAGGTCCCAGTGCTGTCCCCGTAATATGTATTTTTAAATTAGTCTCTCCTCAACATTTTTAATGTATTTGCTTTGCAGTAAAGAAGGTGCGCTCTATGTTCAGCTGCATTTAGCAAGGAAGCCTGCAGGACTTCTGGGACTTTTCTTTCTCTTTTTTAGCCTCCTTGTCATTATTCTTCACCACCCCCAAATCTATACTGCTGCAGTGTTGCGTTGCTTTGTGGGAAGCAGGACAAAGAGAAGGGCAGGGCCTATGCAAATGAAGGCCTCAGGGATGTCTGGGAGTGCCTTTTTAGCAGTATTGTTAAAGTCCACCTTGCAACCGGATTGGTCGGGTAAGCTGAAAAACACCATGCCAGATTGGGCACCAGGTCTCTAGGCGCTTGGAGGACATATTGGGTCTACATCCCTCAGTTTCTGAGGTCCAAGAAATGTTCACCCTCTACCCTAATAGACAGGTCTTGGCCGATTGCGGCCGATCGGGGAAGAAGGTAGCAGTGCAAGATGCTCATGGGCCTTCTCTAATAATGGACCAACTTTCTCTCTCTATTCTTACCTGTGGTTCTGCCTGGCTACTAGGGCTACCAGTTGTAAGCTAGCAGCCCACAAGAAGTTGGTTTGTTCATTCACACATGTAAATGGGTAAGCATTCAATTGCACACACCTGCCTACGTCCACAGACCTTCGCGCACACACACTTTTGTCAACAAGAGTTTTTTGTAATTAAGAGAATCAGGGACCCATGTTGAAATACAAAAGCAGCACACCACGTGACGGCCATCACATAGAGTCCAGCAGCAAATGGGAAACGTTTAACCAGCCGTGGTCCTATTACTTGCGCTCTACCGTGGATCAACTGCTGGATGAATCCTGCTGGAGAATATTGAACCTACAACAAGTCTGAGGTAAATAAGAATTCCATAGGAATATAATCAAACAGGGACCTACAACCCTTCCGAGCCAGATAGGAGTCGAACCTACAATCTTCAGATCCGTAGTCAGACGCGTTATCCATTGCGCCACTGGCCCTATGTAGACTCATGCATCCTTTTGTCCTTAAGAGGGCTAGAAAGTGTGTGTGTGTGTGTGAAGGCACAAGGAAACCCATCTAACCTCCTGAAAGTCTGTACTGTGAGGTTTTCCTAAGTTGTACAAAGTACTTTAGGAGAAGGAAGGACCTAAAAGCTAGGCGAAATGGTCCTAGATCCAAGGAAATGTTTTAGATCAGGCTCAGTTTCTTAAATAGTTTGCATTAACATAATCAGTTCCAGGTCTGTGTGGGGCTGAGCTTGAGAACTCCTTAGTAAGTAGGCGTTTACAACAATAAGGGGTTTAATATTACAACACAGGCGAAAATTCAGACACATTATCATAGGCTCACCTTGTCCAGAGACCCAAGCATGCTGCCTTTCCACTCTCAGAGCCCTTCACCTAACCTACTGTGCAGCTGTTTCACCTTTAATATCACTGTTCCACAGGCAGCGTGACGTCACAATGCTCCTTGTCTGTAGCCCGAACCATGAGCCTTTGCAAACCTGGCATAATCTACATACTTACGGTGTGTTTAGTCTTGGACCACAAATGCAGTGAAGAATAATGGATTGCTACTCTTCATACATTTTTGACCATTGGCTCAGATTTGAATGCGTACTGGCCATCTGAGCATCTCTGCCAGGCCACCCTATGTATAGAGACTGTAGATTTAGAGAGTTTATAAACATTGTCAGCTCATCAATAAAGTGTGCTCGCTTCGGCAGCACATATACTAAAATTGGAACGATACAGAGAAGATTAGCATGGCCCCTGCGCAGGATGACACGCAAATTCGTGAAGCGTTCCATATTTTTAACAGCTTTTAGGAGAGAAATCTTTTTTGTTTTCAAGACTAATTGAAAAAATAAAGCAGGTCCCAGTGCTGTCCCCGTAATATGTATTTTTCAATTAGTCTCTCCTCAACATTTTTAATGTATTTGCTTTGCAGTAAAGAAGGTGCGCTCTATGTTCAGCTGCATTTAGCAAGGAAGCCTGCAGGACTTCTGGGACTTTTCTTTCTCTTTTTTAGCCTCTCTGTCATTATTCTTCACCACCCCCAAATCTATACTGCTGCAGTGTTGCGTTGCTTTGTGGGAAGCAGGACAAAGAGAAGGGCAGGGCCTATGCAAATGAAGGCCTCAGGGATGTCTGGGAGTGCCTTTTTAGCAGTATTGTTAAAGTCCACCTTGCAACCGGATTGGTCGGGTAAGCTGAAAAACACCATGCCAGATTGGGCACCAGGTCTCTAGGCGCTTGGAGGACATATTGGGTCTACATCCCTCAGTTTCTGAGGTCCAAGAAATGTTCACCCTCTACCCTAATAGACAGGTCTTGGCCGATTGCGGCCGATCGGGGAAGAAGGTAGCAGTGCAAGATGCTCATGGGCCTTCTCTAATAATGGACCAACTTTCTCTCTCTATTCTTACCTGTGGTTCTGCCTGGCTACTGGGGCTACCAGTTGTAAGCCAGCAGCCCACAAGGAGTTGGTTTGTTCATTCACACATGTAAATGGGTAAGCATTCAAGTGCACACACCTGCCTACGTCCACAGCCCCTCGCGCACACACACTTTTGTCAACAAGATTTTTTGTAATTAAGAGAATCAGGGACCCATGTTGAAATACAAAAGCAGCACACCACGTGACGGCCATCACATAGAGTCCAGCAGCAAATGGGAAACGTTTAACTAGCCGTGGTCCTATTACTTGCGCTCTACCGTGGAACAACTGCTGGATGAATCCTGCTGGAGAATATTGAACCTACAACAAGTCTGAGGTAAATAAGAATTCCACAGGAATATAATCAAACAGGGACCTACAACCCTTCCGAGCCAGATAGGAGTCGAACCTACAATCTTCTGATCCGTAGTCAGACGCGTTATCCATTGCGCCACTGGCCCTATGTAGACTCACGCATCCTTTTGTCCTTAAGAGGGCTAGAAAGTGTGTGTGTGTGTGTGAAGGCACAAGGAAACCCATCTAACCTTCTGAAAGTCTGTACTGTGAGGTTTTCCTAAGTTGTACAAAGTACTTTAGGAGAAGGAAGGACCTAAAAGCTAGGCGAAATGGTCCTAGATCCAAGGAAATGTTTTAGATCAGGCTCAGTTTCTTAAATAGTTTGCATTAACATAATCAGTTCCAGGTCTGTGTGGGGCTGAGCTTGAGAACTCCTTAGTAAGTAGGCGTTTACAACAATAAGGGGTTTAATATTACAACACAGGCGAACATTCAGACACATTATTATAAGCTCACCTTGTCCAGGGACCCAAGCATGCTGCCTTTCCACTCTCAGAGCCCTTCACCTAACCTACTGTGCAGCTGTTTCACCTTTAATATCACTGTTCCACAGGCAGCGTGTCGTCACAATGCTCCTTGTCTGTAGCCCGAACCATGCGCCTTTGCAAACCTGGCATATTCTACATACTTACGGTGTGTTTAGTCTTGGACCACAAATGCAGTGAAGAATAATGGATTGCTACTCTTCATACATTTTTGACCATTGGCTCAGATTTGAATGCGTACTGGCCATCTGATCATCTCTGCCAGGCTACCCTATGTCTAGAGACTGTAGATTTAGAGAGTTTATAAACATTGTCAGCTCATCAATAAAGTGTGCTCGCTTCGGCAGCACATATACTAAAATTGGAACGATACATAGAAGATTAGCATGGCCCCTGCGCAAGGATGACACGCAAAACCGTGAAGCGTTCCATATTTTTAACAGCTTTTAGGAGAGAAATCTTTTTTGTTTTCAAGACTAATTGAAAAAATAAAGCAGGTCCCAGTGCTGTCCCCGTAATATGTATTTTTCAATTAGTCTCTCCTCAACATTTTTAATGTATTTGCTTTGCAGTAAAGAAGGTGCGCTCTATGTTCAGCTGCATTTAGCAAGGAAGCCTGCAGGACTTCTGGGACTTTTCTTTCTCTTTTTTAGCCTCCTTGTCATTATTCTTCACCACCCCCAAATCTATACTGCTGCAGTGTTGCGTTGCTTTGTGGGAAGCAGGACAAAGAGAAGGGCAGGGCCTATGCAAATGAAGGCCTCAGGGATGTCTGGGAGTGCCTTTTTAGCAGTATTGTTAAAGTCCACCTTGCAACCGGATTGCTCGGGTAAGCTGAAAAACACCATGCCAGATTGGGCACCAGGCCTCTAGGCGCTTGGAGGACATATTGGGTCTACATCCCTCAGTTTCTGAGGTCCAAGAAATGTTCACCCTCTACCCTAATAGAGAGGTCTTGGCCGATTGCGGCCGATCGGGGAGGAAGGTAGCAGTGCAAGATGCTCATGGGCCTTCTCTAATAATGGACCAACTTTCTCTCTCTATTCTTACCTGTGGTTCTGCCTGGCTACTGGGGCTACCAGTTGTAAGCTAGCAGCCCACAAGGAGTTGGTTTGTTCATTCACACATGTAAATGGGTAAGCATTCAATTGCACACACCTGCCTACGTCCACAGACCTTCGCGCACACACACTTTTGTCAACAAGATTTTTTGTAATTAAGAGAATCAGGGACCCATGTTGAAATACAAAAGCAGCACACCACATGACGGCCATCACATAGAGTCCAGCAGCAAATGGGAAACGTTTAACTAGCCGTGGTCCTATTACTTGCGCTCTACCGTGGAACAACTGCTGGATGAATCCTGCTGGAGAATATTGAACCTACAACAAGTCTGAGGTAAATAAGAATTCCATAGGAATATAATCAAACAGGGACCTACAACCCTTCCGAGCCAGATAGGAGTCGAACCTACAATCTTCAGATCCGTAGTCAGACGCGTTATCCATTGCGCCACTGGCCCTATGTAGACTCACGCATCCTTTTGTCCTTAAGAGGGCTAGAAAGTGTGTGTGTGTGTGTGAAGGCACAAGGAAACCCATCTAACCTCCTGAAAGTCTGTACTGTGAGGTTTTCCTAAGTTGTACAAAGTACTTTAGGAGAAGGAAGGACCTAAAAGCTAGGCGAAATGGTCCTAGATCCAAGGAAATGTTTTAGATCAGGCTCAGTTTCTTAAATAGTTTGCATTAACATAATCAGTTCCAGGTCTGTGTGGGGCTGAGCTTGAGAACTCCTTAGTAAGTAGGCGTTTACAACAATAAGGGGTTTAATATTACAACACAGGCGAAAATTCAGAGACATTATCATAGGCTCACCTTGTCCAGAGACCCAAGCATGCTGCCTTTCCACTCTCAGAGCCCTTCACCTAACCTACTGTGCAGCTGTTTCACCTTTAATATCACTGTTCCACAGGCAGCGTGACGTCACAATGCTCCTTGTCTGTAGCCCGAACCATGAGCCTTTGCAAATCTGGCATAATCTACATACTTACGGTGTGTTTAGTCTTGGACCACAAATGCAGTGAAGAATAATGGATTGCTACTCTTCATACATTTTTGACCATTGGCTCAGATTTGAATGCGTACTGGCCATCTGAGCATCTCTGCCAGGCCACCCTATGTATAGAGACTGTAGATTTAGAGAGTTTATAAACATTGTCAGCTCATCAATAAAGTGTGCTCGCTTCGGCAGCACATATACTAAAATTGGAACGATACAGAGAAGATTAGCATGGCCCCTGCGCAGGATGACACGCAAATTTGTGAAGCGTTCCATATTTTTAACAGCTTTTAGGAGAGAAATCTTCTTTGTTTTCAAGACTAATTGAAAAAATAAAGCAGGTCCCAGTGCTGTCCCCGTAATATGTATTTTTCAATTAGTCTCTCCTCAACATTTTTTATGTATTTGCTTTGCAGTAAAGAAGGTGCGCTCTATGTTCAGCTGCATTTAGCAAGGAAGCCTGCAGGACTTCTGGGACTTTTCTTTCTCTTTTTTAGCCTCTCTGTCATTATTCTTCACCACCCCCAAATCTATACTGCTGCAGTGTTGCGTTGCTTTGTGGGAAGCAGGACAAAGAGAAGGGCAGGGCCTATGCAAATGAAGGCCTCAGGTATGTCTGGGAGTGCCTTTTTAGCAGTATTGTTAAAGTCCACCTTGCAACCGGATTGGTCGGGTAAGCTGAAAAACACCATGCCAGATTGGGCACCAGGTCTCTAGGCGCTTGGAGGACATATTGGGTCTACATCCCTCAGTTTCTGAGGTCCAAGAAATGTTCACCCTCTACCCTAATAGAGAGGTCTTGGCCGATTGCGGCCGATCGGGGAAGAAGGTAGCAGTGCAAGATGCTCATGGGCCTTCTCTAATAATGGACCAACTTTCTCTCTCTATTCTTACCTGTGGTTCTGCCTGGCTACTGGGGCTACCAGTTGTAAGCCAGCAGCCCACAAGGAGTTGGTTTGTTCATTCACACATGTAAATGGGTAAGCATTCAAGTGCACACACCTGCCTACGTCCACAGACCCTCGCGCACACACACTTTTGTCAACAAGATTTTTTGTAATTAAGAGAATCAGGGACCCATATTGAAATACAAAAGCAGCACACCACGTGACGGCCATCACATAGAGTCCAGCAGCAAATGGGAAACGTTTAACTAGCCGTGGTCCTATTACTTGCGCTCTACCGTGGAACAACTGCTGGATGAATCCTGCTGGAGAATATTGAACCTACAACAAGTCTGAGGTAAATAAGAATTCCACAGGAATATAATCAAACAGGGACCTACAACCCTTCCGAGCCAGATAGGAGTCGAACCTACAATCTTCTAATCCGTAGTCAGACGCGTTATCCACTGCGCCACTGGCCCTATGTAGACTCACTCATCCTTTTGTCCTTAAGAGGGCTAGAAAGTGCGTGTGTGTGTGTGAAGGCACAAGGAAACCCATCTAACCTCCTGAAAGTCTGTACTGTGAGGTTTTCCTAAGTTGTACAAAGTACTTTAGGAGAAGGAAGGACCTAAAAGCTAGGCGAAATGGTCCTAGATCCAAGGAAATGTTTTAGATCAGGCTCAGTTTCTTAAATAGTTTGCATTAACATAATCAGTTCCAGGTCTGTGTGGGGCTGAGCTTGAGAACTACTTAGTAAGTAGGCGTTTACAACAATAAGGGGTTTAATATTACAACACAGGCGAAAATTCAGACACATTATCATAAGCTCACCTTGTCCAGGGACCCAAGCATGCTGCCTTTCCACTCTCAGAGCCCTTCACCTAACCTACTGTGCAGCTGTTTCACCTTTAATATCACTGTTCCACAGGCAGCGTGACGTCACAATGCTCCTTGTCTGTAGCCCGAACCATGAGCCTTTGCAAACCCGGCATAATCTACATACTTACGGTGTGTTTAGTCTTGGACCACAAATGCAGTGAAGAATAATGGATTGCTACTCTTCATACATTTTTGACCATTGGCTCAGATTTGAATGCGTACTGGCCATCTGAGCATCTCTGCCAGGCTACCCTATGTCTAGAGACTGTAGATTTAGAGAGTTTATAAACATTGTCAGCTCAATAAAGCAGGTCCCAGTGCTGTCCCCGTAATATGTATTTTTCAATTAGTCTCTCCTCAACATTTTTAATGTATTTGCTTTGCAGTAAAGAAGGTGCGCTCTATGTTCAGCTGCATTTAGCAAGGAAGCCTGCAGGACTTCTGGGACTTTTCTTTCTCTTTTTTAGCCTCCTTGTCATTATTCTTCACCACCCCCAAATCTATACTGCTGCAGTGTTGCGTTGCTTTGTGGGAAGCAGGACAAAGAGAAGGGCAGGGCCTATGCAAATGAAGGCCTCAGGGATGTCTGGGAGTGCCTTTTTAGCAGTATTGTTAAAGTCCACCTTGCAACCGGATTGGTCGGGTAAGCTGAAAAACACCATGCCAGATTGGGCACCAGGTCTCTAGGCGCTTGGAGGACATTTTGGGTCTACATCCCTCAGTTTCTGAGGTCCAAGAAATGTTCACCCTCTACCCTAATAGACAGGTCTTGGCCGATTGCGGCCGATCGGGGAAGAAGGTAGCAGTGCAAGATGCTCATGGGCCTTCTCTAATAATGGACCAACTATCTCTCTCTATTCTTACCTGTGGTTCTGCCTGGCTACTGGGGCTACCAGTTGTAAGCCAGCAGCCCACAAGGAGTTGGTTTGTTCATTCACACATGTAAATGGGTAAGCATTCAAGTGCACACACCTGCCTACGTCCACAGACCCTCGCGCACACACACTTTTGTCAACAAGATTTTTTGTAATTAAGAGAATCAGGGACCCATGTTGAAATACAAAAGCAGCACACCACGTGACGGCCATCACATAGAGTCCAGCAGCAAATGGGAAACGTTTAACTACCCGTGGTCCTATTACTTGCGCTCTACCGTGGAACAACTGCTGGATGAATCCTGCTGGAGAATATTGAACCTACAACAAGTCTGAGGTAAATAAGAATTCCACAGGAATATAATCAAACAGGGACCTACAACCCTTCCGAGCCAGATAGGAGTCGAACCTACAATCTTCTGATCCGTAGTCAGGCGCGTTATCCATTGCGCCACTGGCCCTATGTAGACTCACGCATCCTTTTGTCCTTAAGAGGGCTAGAAAGTGTGTGTGTGTGTGTGTGAAGGCACAAGGAAACCCATCTAACCTCCTGAAAGTCTGTACTGTGAGGTTTTCCTAAGTTGTACAAAGTACTTTAGTAGAAGGAAGGACCTAAAAGCTAGGCGAAATGGTCCTAGATCCAAGGAAATGTTTTAGATCAGGCTCAGTTTCTTAAATAGTTTGCATTAACATAATCAGTTCCAGGTCTGTGTGGGGCTGAGCTTGAGAACTCCTTAGTAAGTAGGCGTTTACAACAATATGGGGTTTAATATTACAACACAGGCGAAAATTCAGACACATTATCATAGGCTCACCTTTTCCAGAGACCCAAGCATGCTGCCTTTCCACTCTCAGAGCCCTTCACCTAACCTACTGTGCAGCTGTTTCACCTTTAATATCACTGTTCCACAGGCAGCGTGACGTCACAATGCTCCTTGTCTGTAGCCCGAACCATGAGCCTTTGCAAACCTGGCATAATCTACATACTTACGGTGTGTTTAGTCTTGGACCACAAATGCAGTGAAGAATAATGGATTGCTACTCTTCATACATTTTTGACCATTGGCTCAGATTTGAATGCGTACTGGCCATCTGAGCATCTCTGCCAGGCCACCCTTTGTCTAGAGACTGTAGATTTAGAGAGTTTATAAACATTGTCAGCTCATCAATAAAGTGTGCTCGCTTCGGCAGCACATATACTAAAATTGGAACGATACAGAGAAGATTATCATGGCCCCTGCGCAAGGATGACACGCAAATTCGTGAAGCGTTCCATATTTTTAACAGCTTTTAGGAGAGAAATCTTTTTTGTTTTCAAGACTAATTGAAAAAATAAAGCAGGTCCCAGTGCTGTCCCCGTAATATGTATTTTTCAATTAGTCTCTCCTCAACATTTTTTATGTATTTGCTTTGCAGTAAAGAAGGTGCGCTCTATGTTCAGCTGCATTTAGCAAGGAAGCCTGCAGGACTTCTGGGACTTTTCTTTCTCTTTTTTAGCCTCCCTGTCATTATTCTTCACCACCCCCAAATCTATACTGCTGCAGTGTTGCATTGCTTTGTGGGAAGCAGGACAAAGAGAAGGGCAGGGCCTATGCAAATGAAGGCCTCAGGGATGTCTGGGAGTGCCTTTTTAGCAGTATTGTTACAGTCCACCTTGCAACCGGATTGGTCGGGTAAGCTGAAAAACACCATGCCAGATTGGGCACCAGGTCTCTAGGCGCTTGGAGGACATATTGGGTCTACATCCCTCAGTTTCTGAGGTCCAAGAAATGTTCACCCTCTACCCTAATAGAGAGGTCTTGGCCGATTGGGGAAGAAGGTAGCAGTGCAAGATGCTCATGGGCCTTCTCTAATAATGGTCCAACTTTCTCTCTCTATTCTTACCTGTGGTTCTGCCTGGCTACTGGGGCTACCAGTTGTAAGCCTGCAGCCCACAGGGAGTTGGTTTGTTCCTCTCACACATGTAAATGGGTAAGCATTCAAGTGCACACACCTGCCTACGTCCACAGACCCTCGCGCACACACACTTTGGTCAACAAGATTTTTTGAAATTAAGAGAATCAGGGACCCATGTTGAAATACAAAAGCAGCACACCACGTGACGGCCATCACATAGAGTCCAGCAGCAAATGGGAAACGTTTAACTAGCCGTGGTCCTATTACTTGCGCTCCACCGTGGAACAACTGCTGGATGAGTCCTGCTGGAGAATATTGAACCTACAACAAGTCTGAGGTAAATAAGAATTCCACAGGAATATAATCAAACAGGGACCTACAACCCTTCCGAGCCAAATAGGAGTCGAACCTACAATCTTCTGATCCGTAGTCAGACGCGTTATCCACTGCGCCACTGGCCCTATGTAGACTCACGCATCCTTTTGTCCTTAAGAGGGCTAGAAAGTGCGTGTGTGTGTGTGAAGGCACAAGGAAACCCATCTAACCTCCTGAAAGTCTGTACTGTGAGGTTTTCCTAAGTTGTACAAAGTACTTTAGGAGAAGGAAGGACCTAAAAGCTAGGAGAAATGGTCCTAGATCCAAGGAAATGTTTTAGATCAGGCTCAGTTTCTTAAATAGTTTGCATTAACATAATCAGTTCCAGGTCTGTGTGGGGCTGAGCTTGAGAACTCCTTAGTAAGTAGGCGTTTACAACAATAAGGGGTTTAATATTACAACACAGGCGAAAATTCAGACACATTATCATAGGCTCACCTTGTCCAGAGACCCAAGCATGCTGCCTTTCCACTCTCAGAGCCCTTCACCTAACCTACTGTGCAGCTGTTTCAACTTTAATATCACTGTTCCACAGGCAGCGTGACGTCACAATGCTCCTTGTCTGTAGCCCGAACCATGAGCCTTTGCAAACCTGACATAATCTACATACTTACGGTGTGTTTAGTCTTGGACCACAAATACAGTGAAGAATAATGGATTGCTACTCTTCATACATTTTTGACCATTGGCTCAGATTTGAATGCGTACTGGCCATCTGAGCATCTCTGCCAGGCCACCCTATGTCTAGAGACTGTAGATTTAGAGAGTTTATAAACATTGTCAGCTCATCAACAAAGTGTGCTCGCTTCGGCAGCACATATACTAAAATTGGAACGATACAGAGAAGATTAGCATGGCCCCTGCGCAAGGATGACACGCAAATTCGTGAAGCGTTCCATATTTTTAACAGCTTTTAGGAGAGAAATCTTTTTTGTTTTCAAGACTAATTGAAAAAATAAAGCAGGTCCCAGTGCTGTCCCCGTAATATGTATTTTTCAATTAGTCTCTCCTCAACATTTTTAATGTATTTGCTTTGCAGTAAAGAAGGTGCGCTCTATGTTCAGCTGCATTTAGCAAGGAAGCCTGCAGGACTTCTGGGACTTTTCTTTCTCTTTTTTAGCCTCCCTGTCATTATTCTTCACCACCCCCAAATCTATACTGCTGCAGTGTTGCGTTGCTTTGTGGGAAGCAGGACAAAGAGAAGGGCAGGGCCTATGCAAATGAAGGCCTCAGGGATGTCTGGGAGTGCCTTTTTAGCAGTATTGTTAAAGTCCACCTTGCAACCGGATTGGTCGGGTAAGCTGAAAAACACCATGCCAGATTGGGCACCAGGTCTCTAGGCGCTTGGAGGACATATTGGGTCTACATCCCTCAGTTTCTGAGGTCCAAGAAATCTTCACCCTCTACCCTAATAGAGAGGTCTTGGCCGATTGCGGCCGATCGGGGAAGAAGGTAGCAGTGCAAGATGCTCATGGGCCTTCTCTAATAATGGACCAACTTTCTCTCTCTATTCTTACCTGTGGTTCTGCCTGGCTAGTGGGGCTACCAGTTGTAAGCCAGCAGCCCACAAGGAGTTGGTTTGTTCATTCACACATGTAAATGGGTAAGCATTCAAGTGCACACACCTGCCTACGTCCACAGACCCTCGCGCACACACACTTTTGTCAACAAGATTTTTTGTAATTAAGAGAATCAGGGACCCATGTTGAAATACAAAAGCAGCACACCACGTGACGGCCATCACATAGAGTCCAGCAGCAAATGGGAAACGTTTAACCAGCCGTGGTCCTATTACTTGCGCTCTACCGTGGAACAACTGCTGGATGAATCCTGCTGGAGAATATTGAACCTACAACAAGTCTGAGGTAAATAAGAATTCCACAGGAATATAATCAAACAGGGACCTACAACCCTTCCGAGCCAGATAGGAGTCGAACCTACAATATTCTGATCTGTAGTCAGACGCGTTATCCATTGCGCCACTGACCCTATGTAGACTCACGCATCCTTTTGTCCTTAAGAGGGCTAGAAAGTGTGTGTGTGTGTGTGTGAAGGCACAAGGAAACCCATCTAACCTCCTGAAAGTCTGTACTGTGAGGTTTTCCTAAGTTGTGCAAAGTACTTTAGGAGAAGGAAGGACCTAAAAGCTAGGCGAAATGGTCCTAGATCCAAGGAAATGTTTTAGATCAGGCTCAGTTTCTTAAATAGTTTGCATTAACATAATCAGTTCCAGGTCTGTGTGGGGCTGAGCTTGAGAACTCCTTAGTAAGTAGGCGTTTACAACAATAAGGGGTTTAATATTACAACACAGGCGAAAATTCAGACACATTATCATAAGCTCACCTTGTCCAGGGACCCAAGCATGCTGCCTTTTCACTCTCAGAGCCCTTCACCTAACCTACTGTGCAGCTGTTTCACCTTTAATATCACTGTTCCACAGGCAGCGTGACGTCACAATGCTCCTTGTCTGTAGCCCGAACCATGAGCCTTTGCAAACCTGGCATAATCTACATACTTACGGTGTGTTTAGTCTTGGACCACAAATGCAGTGAAGAATAATGGATTGCTACTCTTCATACATTTTTGACCATTGGCTCAGATTTGAATGCGTACTGGCCATCTGAGCATCTCTGCCAGGCCACCCTATGTCTAGAGACTGTAGATTTAGAGAGTTTATAAACATTGTCAGCTCATCAATAAAGTGTGCTCGCTTCGGCAGCACATATACTAAAATTGGAACGATACAGAGAAGATTAGCATGGCCTCTGAGCAAGGATGACACGCAAATTCGTGAAGCATTCCATATTTTTAACAGCTTTTAGGAGAGAAATCTTTTTTGTTTTCAAGACTAATTGAAAAAATAAAGCAGGTCCCAGTGCTGTCCCCGTAATATGTATTTTTCAATTAGTCTCTCCTCAACATTTTTAATGTATTTGCTTTGCAGTAAAGAAGGTGCGCTCTATGTTCAGCTGCATTTAGCAAGGAAGCCTGCAGGACTTCTGGGACTTTTCTTTCTCTTTTTTAGCCTCCCTGTCATTATTCTTCACCACCCCCAAATCTATACTGCTGCAGTGTTGCGTTGCTTTGTGGGAAGCAGGACAAAGAGAAGGGCAGGGCCTATGCAAATGAAGGCCTCTGGGATGTCTGGGAGTGCCTTTTTAGCAGTATTGTTAAAGTCCACCTTGCAACCAGATTGGTCGGGTAAGCTGAAAAACACCATGCCAGATTGGGCACCAGGTCTCTAGGCTCTTGGAGGCATATTGGGTCTACATCCCTCAGTTTCTGAGGTCAAAGAAATGTTCACCCTCTACCCTAATAGAGAGGTCTTGGCCGATTGCGGCCGATTGGGGAAGAAGGTAGCAGTGCAAGATGCTCATGGGCCTTCTCTAATAATGGACCAACTTTCTCTCTCTATTCTTACCTGTGGTTCTGCCTGGCTACTGGGGCTACCAGTTGTAAGCCAGCAGCCCACAAGGAGTTGGTTTGTTCATTCACACATGTAAATGGGTAAGCATTCAAGTGCACACACCTGCCTACGTCCACAGACCCTCGCGCACACACACTTTTGTCAACAAGATTTTTTGTAATTAAGAGAATCAGGGACCCATGTTGAAATACAAAAGCAGCACACCAAGTGACGGCCATCACATAGAGTCCAGCAGCAAATGGGAAACGTTTAACTAGCCGTGGTCCTATTACTTGCGCTCCACCGTGGAACAACTGCTGGATGAATCCTGCTGGAGAATATTGAACCTACAACAAGTCTGAGGTAAATAAGAATTCCACAGGAATATAATCAAACAGGGACCTACAACCCTTCCGAGCCAGATAGTAGTCGAACCTACAATCTTCTGATCCGTAGTCAGACGCGTTATCCATTGCGCCACTGGCCCTATGTAGACTCACGCATCCTTTTGTCCTTAAGAGGGCTAGAAAGTGTGTGTGTGAAGGCACAAGGAAACCCATCTAACCTCCTGAAAGTCTGTACTGTGAGGTTTTCCTAAGTTGTACAAAGTACTTTAGGAGAAGGAAGGACCTAAAAGCTAGGCGAAATGGTCCTAGATCCAAGGAAATGTTTTAGATCAGGCTCAGTTTCTTAAATAGTTTGCATTAACATAATCAGTTCCAGGTCTGTGTGGGGCTGAGCTTGAGAACTCCTTAGTAAGTAGGCGTTTACAACAATAAGGGGTTTAATATTACAACACAGGCGAAAATTCAGACACATTATCATAAGCTCACCTTGTCCAGGGACCCAAGCATGCTGCCTTTCCACTCTCGGAGCCCTTCACCTAACCTACTGTGCAGCTGTTTCACCTTTAATATCACTGTTCCACAGGCAGCGTGACGTCACAATGCTCCTTGTCTGTAGCCCGAACCATGAGCCTTTGCAAACCCGGCATAATCTACATACTTACGGTGTGTTTAGTCTTGGACCACAAATGCAGTGAAGAATAATGGATTGCTACTCTTCATACATTTTTGACCATTGGCTCAGATTTGAATGCGTACTGGCCATCTGATCATCTCTGCCAGGCTACCCTATGTCTAGAGACTGTAGATTTAGAGAGTTTATAAACATTGTCAGCTCATCAATAAAGTGTGCTCGCTTCGGCAGCACATATACTAAAGTTGGAACGATACAGAGAAGATTAGCATGGCCCCTGCGCAAGGATGACACGCAAATTCGTGAAGCGTTCCATATTTTTAACAGCTTTTAGGAGAGAAATCTTTTTTGTTTTCAAGACTAAATGAAAAAATAAAGCAGGTCCCAGTGCTGTCCCCGTAATATGTATTTTTCAATTAGTCTCTCCTCAACATTTTTAATGTATTTGCTTTGCAGTAAAGAAGGTGCGCTCTATGTTCAGCTGCATTTAGCAAGGAAGCCTGCAGGACTTCTGGGACTTTTCTTTCTCTTTTTTAGCCTCCTTGTCATTATTCTTCACCACCCCCAAATCTATACTGCTGCAGTGTTGCGTTGCTTTGTGGGAAGCAGGGCAAAGAGAAGGGCAGGGCCTATGCAAATGAAGGCCTCTGGGATGTCTGGGAGTGCCTTTTTAGCAGTATTGTTAAAGTCCACCTTGCAACCAGATTGGTCGGGTAAGCTGAAAAACACCATGCCAGATTGGGCACCAGGTCTCTAGGCTCTTGGAGGACATATTGGGTCTACATCCCTCAGTTTCTGAGGTCAAAGAAATGTTCACCCTCTACCCTAATAGAGAGGTCTTGGCCGATTGCGGCCGATCGGGGAAGAAGGTAGCAGTGCAAGATGCTCATGGGTCTTCTCTAATAATGGCCCAACTTTCTCTCTCTATTCTTACCTGTGGTCCTGCCTGGCTACTGGGGCTACCAGTTGTAAGCCAGCAGCCCACAAGGAGTTGGTTTGTTCATTCACACATGTAAATGGGTAAGCATTCAAGTGCACACACCTGCCTACGTCCACAGACTCTCGCGCACACACACTTTTGTCAACAAGATTTTTTGTAATTAAGAGAATCAGGGACCCATGTTGAAATACAAAAGCAGCACACCACGTGACGGCCATCACATAGAGTCCAGCAGCAAATGGGAAACGTTTAACTAGCCGTGGTCCTATTACTTGCGCTCCACCGTGGAACAACTGCTGGATGAATCCTGCTGGAGAATATTGAACCTACAACAAGTCTGAGGTAAATAAGAATTCCACAGGAATATAATCAAACAGGGACCTACAACCCTTCCGAGCCAGATAGGAGTCGAACCTACAATCTTCTGATCCGTAGTCAGACGCGTTATCCATTGCGCCACTGGCCCTATGTAGACTCATGCATCCTTTTGTCCTTAAGAGGGCTAGAAAGTGTGTGTGTGAAGGCACAAGGAAACCCATCTAACCTCCTGAAAGTCTGTACTGTGAGGTTTTCCTAAGTTGTACAAAGTACTTTAGGAGAAGGAAGGACCTAAAAGCTAGGCGAAATGGTCCTAGATCCAAGGAAATGTTTTAGATCAGGCTCAGTTTCTTAAATAGTTTGCATTAACATAATCAGTTCCAGGTCTGTGTGGGGCTGAGCTTGAGAACTCCTTAGTAAGTAGGCGTTTACAACAATAAGGGGTTTAATATTACAACACAGGCGAAAATTCAGACACATTATCATAAGCTCACCTTGTCCAGGGACCCAAGCATGCTGCCTTTCCACTCTCGGAGCCCTTCACCTAACCTACTGTGCAGCTGTTTCACCTTTAATATCACTGTTCCACAGGCAGCGTGACGTCACAATGCTCCTTGTCTGGAGCCCGAACCATGAGCCTTTGCAAACCCGGCATAATCTACATACTTACGGTGTGTTTAGTCTTGGACCACAAATGCAGTGAAGAATAATGGATTGCTACTCTTCATACATTTTTGACCATTGGCTCAGATTTGAATGCGTACTGGCCATCTGATCATCTCTGCCAGGCTACCCTATGTCTAGAGACTGTAGATTTAGAGAGTTTATAAACATTGTCAGCTCATCAATAAAGTGTGCTCGCTTCGGCAGCACATATACTAAAATTGGAACGATACAGAGAAGATTAGCATGGCCCCTGCGCAAGGATGACACGCAAATTCGTGAAGCGTTCCATATTTTTAACAGCTTTTAGGAGAGAAATCTTTTTTGTTTTCAAGACTAAACGAAAAAATAAAGCAGGTCCCAGTGCTGTCCCCGTAATATGTATTTTTCAATTAGTCTCTCCTCAACATTTTTAATGTATTTGCTTTGCAGTAAAGAAGGTGCGCTCTATGTTCAGCTGCATTTAGCAAGGAAGCCTGCAGGACTTCTGGGACTTTTCTTTCTCTTTTTTAGCCTCCTTGTCATTATTCTTCACCACCCCCAAATCTATACTGCTGCAGTGTTGCGTTGCTTTGTGGGAAGCAGGACAAAAAGAAGGGCAGGGCCTATGCAAATGAAGGCCTCGGGGATGTCTGGAAGTGCCTTTTTAGCAGTATTGTTAAAGTCCACCTTGCAACCGGATTGGTCGGGTAAGCTGAAAAACACCATGCCAGATTGGGCACCAGGTCTCTAGGCGCTTGGAGGACATATTGGGTCTACATCCCTCAGTTTCTGAGGTCCAAGAAATGTTCACCCTCTACCCTAATAGACAGGTCTTGGCCGATTGCGGCCGATCGGGGAAGAAGGTAGCAGTGCAAGATGCTCATGGGCCTTCTCTAATAATGGACCAACTTTCTCTCTCTATTCTTACCTGTGGTTCTGCCTGGCTACTGGGGCTACCAGTTGTAAGCCAGCAGCCCACAATGAGTTGGTTTGTTCATTCACACATGTAAATGGGTAAGCATTCAAGTGCACACACCTGCCTACGTCCACAGACCCTCGCGCACACACACTTTTGTCAACAAGATTTTTTGTAATTAAGAGAATCAGGGACCCATGTTGAAATACAAAAGCAGCACACCACGTGACGGCCATCACATAGAGTCCAGCAGCAAATGGGAAACGTTTAACTAGCCGTGGTCCTATTACTTGCGCTCTACCGTGGAACAACTGCTGGATGAATCCTGCTGGAGAATATTGAACCTACAACAAGTCTGAGGTAAATAAGAATTCCACAGGAATATAATCAAACAGGGACCTACAACCCTTCCGAGCCAGATAGGAGTCGAACCTACAATCTTCTGATCCGTAGTCAGACGCGTTATCCATTGCGCCACTGGCCCTATGTAGACTCACGCATCCTTTTGTCCTTAAGAGGGCTAGAAAGTGTGTGTGTGTGTGTGAAGGCACAAGGAAACCCATCTAACCTTCTGAAAGTCTGTACTGTGAAGTTTTCCTAAGTTGTACAAAGTACTTTAGGAGAAGGAAGGACCTAAAAGCTAGGCGAAATGGTCCTAGATCCAAGGAAATGTTTTAGATCAGGCTCAGTTTCTTAAATAGTTTGCATTAACATAATCAGTTCCAGGTCTGTGTGGGGCTGAGCTTGAGAACTCCTTAGTAAGTAGGCGTTTACAACAATAAGGGGTTTAATATTACAACACAGGCGAACATTCAGACACATTATTATAAGCTCACCTTGTCCAGGGACCCAAGCATGCTGCCTTTCCACTCTCAGAGCCCTTCACCTAACCTACTGTGCAGCTGTTTCACCTTTAATATCACTGTTCCACAGGCAGCGTGTCGTCACAATGCTCCTTGTCTGTAGCCCGAACCATGAGCCTTTGCAAACCTGGCATATTCTACATACTTACGGTGTGTTTAGTCTTGGACCACAAATGCAGTGAAGAATAATGGATTGCTACTCTTCATACATTTTTGACCATTGGCTCAGATTTGAATGCGTACTGGCCATCTGATCATCTCTGCCAGGCTACCCTATGTCTAGAGACTGTAGATTTAGAGAGTTTATAAACATTGTCAGCTCATCAATAAAGTGTGCTCGCTTCGGCAGCACATATACTAAAATTGGAACGATACATAGAAGATTAGCATGGCCCCTGCGCAAGGATGACACGCAAAATCGTGAAGCGTTCCATATTTTTAACAGCTTTTAGGAGAGAAATCTTTTTTGTTTTCAAGACTAATTGAAAAAATAAAGCAGGTCCCAGTGCTGTCCCCGTAATATGTATTTTTCAATTAGTCTCTCCTCAACATTTTTAATGTATTTGCTTTGCAGTAAAGAAGGTGCGCTCTATGTTCAGCTGCATTTAGCAAGGAAGCCTGCAGGACTTCTGGGACTTTTCTTTCTCTTTTTTAGCCTCCTTGTCATTATTCTTCACCACCGCCAAATCTATACTGCTGCAGTGTTGCGTTGCTTTGTGGGAAGCAGGACAAAGAGAAGGGCAGGGCCTATGCAAATGAAGGCCTCAGGGATGTCTGGGAGTGCCTTTTTAGCAGTATTGTTAAAGTCCACCTTGCAACCGGATTGCTCGGGTAAGCTGAAAAACACCATGCCAGATTGGGCACCAGGCCTCTAGGCGCTTGGAGGACATATTGGGTCTACATCCCTCAGTTTCTGAGGTCCAAGAAATGTTCACCCTCTACCCTAATAGAGAGGTCTTGGCCGATTGCGGCCGATCGGGGAAGAAGGTAGCAGTGCAAGATGCTCATGGGTCTTCTCTAATAATGGCCCAACTTTCTCTCTCTATTCTTACCTGTGGTCCTGCCTGGCTACTGGGGCTACCAGTTGTAAGCCAGCAGCCCACAAGGAGTTGGTTTGTTCATTCACACATGTAAATGGGTAAGCATTCAAGTGCACACACCTGCCTACGTCCACAGACTCTCGCGCACACACACTTTTGTCAACAAGATTTTTTGTAATTAAGAGAATCAGGGACCCATGTTGAAATACAAAAGCAGCACACCACGTGACGGCCATCACATAGAGTCCAGCAGCAAATGGGAAACGTTTAACTAGCCGTGGTCCTATTACTTGCGCTCCACCGTGGAACAACTGCTGGATGAATCCTGCTGGAGAATATTGAACCTACAACAAGTCTGAGGTAAATAAGAATTCCACAGGAATATAATCAAACAGGGACCTACAACCCTTCCGAGCCAGATAGGAGTCGAACCTACAATCTTCTGATCCGTAGTCAGACGCGTTATCCATTGCGCCACTGGCCCTATGTAGACTCATGCATCCTTTTGTCCTTAAGAGGGCTAGAAAGTGTGTGTGTGAAGGCACAAGGAAACCCATCTAACCTCCTGAAAGTCTGTACTGTGAGGTTTTCGTAAGTTGTACAAAGTACTTTAGGAGAAGGAAGGACCTAAAAGCTAGGCGAAATGGTCCTAGATCCAAGGAAATGTTTTAGATCAGGCTCAGTTTCTTAAATAGTTTGCATTAACATAATCAGTTCCAGGTCTGTGTGGGGCTGAGCTTGAGAACTCCTTAGTAAGTAGGCGTTTACAACAATAAGGGGTTTAATATTACAACACAGGCGAAAATTCAGACACATTATCATAAGCTCACCTTGTCCAGGGACCCAAGCATGCTGCCTTTCCACTCTCGGAGCCCTTCACCTAACCTACTGTGCAGCTGTTTCACCTTTAATATCACTGTTCCACAGGCAGCGTGACGTCACAATGCTCCTTGTCTGGAGCCCGAACCATGAGCCTTTGCAAACCCGGCATAATCTACATACTTACGGTGTGTTTAGTCTTGGACCACAAATGCAGTGAAGAATAATGGATTGCTACTCTTCATACATTTTTGACCATTGGCTCAGATTTGAATGCGTACTGGCCATCTGATCATCTCTGCCAGGCTACCCTATGTCTAGAGACTGTAGATTTAGAGAGTTTATAAACATTGTCAGCTCATCAATAAAGTGTGCTCGCTTCGGCAGCACATATACTAAAATTGGAACGATACAGAGAAGATTAGCATGGCCCCTGCGCAAGGATGACACGCAAATTCGTGAAGCGTTCCATATTTTTAACAGCTTTTAGGAGAGAAATCTTTTTTGTTTTCAAGACTAAACGAAAAAATAAAGCAGGTCCCAGTGCTGTCCCCGTAATATGTATTTTTCAATTAGTCTCTCCTCAACATTTTTAATGTATTTGCTTTGCAGTAAAGAAGGTGCGCTCTATGTTCAGCTGCATTTAGCAAGGAAGCCTGCAGGACTTCTGGGACTTTTCTTTCTCTTTTTTAGCCTCCTTGTCATTATTCTTCACCACCCCCAAATCTATACTGCTGCAGTGTTGCGTTGCTTTGTGGGAAGCAGGACAAAAAGAAGGGCAGGGCCTATGCAAATGAAGGCCTCGGGGATGTCTGGAAGTGCCTTTTTAGCAGTATTGTTAAAGTCCACCTTGCAACCGGATTGGTCGGGTAAGCTGAAAAACACCATGCCAGATTGGGCACCAGGTCTCTAGGCGCTTGGAGGACATATTGGGTCTACATCCCTCAGTTTCTGAGGTCCAAGAAATGTTCACCCTCTACCCTAATAGACAGGTCTTGGCCGATTGCGGCCGATCGGGGAAGAAGGTAGCAGTGCAAGATGCTCATGGGCCTTCTCTAATAATGGACCAACTTTCTCTCTCTATTCTTACCTGTGGTTCTGCCTGGCTACTGGGGCTACCAGTTGTAAGCCAGCAGCCCACAATGAGTTGGTTTGTTCATTCACACATGTAAATGGGTAAGCATTCAAGTGCACACACCTGCCTACGTCCACCGACCCTCGCGCACACACACTTTTGTCAACAAGATTTTTTGTAATTAAGAGAATCAGGGACCCATGTTGAAATACAAAAGCAGCACACCACGTGACGGCCATCACATAGAGTCCAGCAGCAAATGGGAAACGTTTAACTAGCCGTGGTCCTATTACTTGCGCTCTACCGTGGAACAACTGCTGGATGATTCCTGCTGGAGAATATTGAACCTACAACAAGTCTGAGGTAAATAAGAATTCCACAGGAATATAATCAAACAGGGACCTACAACCCTTCTGAGCCAGATAGGAGTCGAACCTACAATCTTCTGATCTGTAGTCAGACGCGTTATCCATTGCGCCACTGGCCCTATGTAGACTCATGCATCCTTTTGTCCTTAAGAGGGCTAGAAAGTGTGTGTGTGTGTGTGAAGGCACAAGGAAACCCATCGAACCTCCTGAAAGTCTGTACTGTGAGGTTTTCCTAAGTTGTACAAAGTACTTTAGGAGAAGGAAGGACCTAAAAGCTAGGCGAAATGGTCCTAGATCCAAGGAAATGTTTTAGATCAGGCTCAGTTTCTTAAATAGTTTGCATTAACATAATCAGTTCCAGGTCTGTGTGGGGCTGAGCTTGAGAACTCCTTAGTAAGTAGGCGTTTACAACAATAAGGGGTTTAATATTACAACACAGGCGAAAATTCAGACACATTATCATAAGCTCACCTTGTCCAGGGACCCAAGCATGCTGCCTTTCCACTCTCGGAGCCCTTCACCTAACCTACTGTGCAGCTGTTTCACCTTTAATATCACTGTTCCACAGGCAGCGTGACGTCACAATGCTCCTTGTCTGTAGCCCGAACCATGAGCCTTTGCAAACCTGGCATAATCTACATACTTACGGTGTGTTTAGTCTTGGACCACAAATGCAGTGAAGAATAATGGATTGCTACTCTTCATACATTTTTGACCATTGGCTCAGATTTGAATGCGTACTGGCCATCTGATCATCTCTGCCAGGCTACCCTATGTCTAGAGACTGTAGATTTAGAGAGTTTATAAACATTGTCAGCTCATCAATAAAGTGTGCTCGCTTCGGCAGCACATATACTAAAATTGGAACGATACATAGAAGATTAGCATGGCCCCTGCGCAAGGATGACACGCAAATTCGTGAAGCGTTCCATATTTTTAACAGCTTTTAGGAGAGAAATCTTTTTTGTTTTCAAGACTTTTTGAAAAAATAAAGCAGGTCCCAGTGCTGTCCCCGTAATATGTATTTTTCAATTAGTCTCTCCTCAACATTTTTAATGTATTTGCTTTGCAGTAAAGAAGGTGCGCTCTATGTTCAGCTGCATTTAGCAAGGAAGCCTGCAGGACTTCTGGGACTTTTCTTTCTCTTTTTTAGCCTCCTTGTCATTATTCTTCACCACCCCCAAATCTATACTGCTGCAGTGTTGCGTTGCTTTGTGGGAAGCAGGACAAAGAGAAGGGCAGGGCCTATGCAAATGAAGGCCTCAGGGATGTCTGGGAGTGCCTTTTTAGCAGTATTGTTAAAGTCCACCTTGGAACCGGATTGGTCGGGTAAGCTGAAAAACACCATGCCAGATTGGGCACCAGGCCTCTAGGCGCTTGGAGGACATATTGGGTCTACATCCCTCAGTTTCTGAGGTCCAAGAAATGTTCACCCTCTACCCTAATAGAGAGGTCTTGGCCGATTGCGACCGATCGGGGAAGAAGGTAGCAGTGCAAGATGCTCATGGGCCTTCTCTAATAATGGACCAACTTTCTCTCTCTATTCTTACCTGTGGTTCTGCCTGGCTACTGGGGCTACCAGTTGTAAGCCAGCAGCCCACAAGGAGTTGGTTTGTTCATTCACACATGTAAATGGGTAAGCATTCAATTGCACACACCTGCCTACGTCCACAGACCTTCGCGCACACACACTTTTGTCAACAAGATTTTTTGTAATTAAGAGAATCAGGGACCCATGTTGAAATACAAAAGCAGCACACCACGTGACGGCCATCACATAGAGTCCAGCAGCAAATGGGAAACGTTTAACTAGCCGTGGTCCTATTACTTGCGCTCTACCGTGGAACAACTGCTGGATGAATCCTGCTGGAGAATATTGAACCTACAACAAGTCTGAGGTAAATAAGAATTCCACAGGAATATAATCAAACAGGGACCCACAACCCTTCCGAGCCAGATAGGAGTCGAACCTACAATCTTCTGATCCGTAGTCAGACGCGTTATCCATTGCGCCACTGGCCCAATGTAGACTCACGCATCCTTTTGTCCTTAAGAGGGCTAGAAAGTGTGTGTGTGTGTGTGAAGGCACAAGGAAACCCATCTAACCTCCTGAAAGTCTGTACTGTGAGGTTTTCCTAAGTTGTACAAAGTACTTTAGGAGAAGGAAGGACCTAAAAGCTAGGCGAAATGGTCCTAGATCCAAGGAAATGTTTTAGATCAGGCTCAGTTTCTTAAATAGTTTGCATTAACATAATCAGTTCCAGGTCTGTGTGGGGCTGAGCTTGAGAACTCCTTAGTAAGTAGGCGTTTACAACAATAAGGGGTTTAATATTACAACACAGGCGAAAATTCAGACACATTATCATAGGCTCACCTTGTCCAAAGACCCAAGTATGCTGCCTTTCCACTCTCAGAGCCCTTCACCTAACCTACTGTGCAGCTGTTTCACCTTTAATATCACTGTTCCACAGGCAGCGTGACGTCACAATGCTCCTTGTCTGTAGCCCGAACCATGAGCCTTTGCAAACCTGGCATAATCTACATACTTACGGTGTGTTTAGTCTTGGACCACAAATGCAGTGAAGAATAATGGATTGCTACTCTTCATACATTTTTGACCAGTGGCTCAGATTTGAATGCGTACTGGCCATCTGAGCATCTCTGCCAGGCCACCCTATGTATAGAGACTGTAGATTTAGAGAGTTTATAAACATTGTCAGCTCATCAATAAAGTGTGCTCGCTTCGGCAGCACATATACTAAAATTGGAACGATACAGAGAAGATTAGCATGGCCCCTGCGCAAGGATGACACGCAAATTCGTGAAGCGTTCCATATTTTTAACAGCTTTTAGGAGAGAAATCTTTTTTGTTTGCAAGACTAATTGAAAAAATAAAGCAGGTCCCAGTGCTGTCCCCGTAATATGTATTTTTCAATTAGTCTCTCCTCAACATTTTTAATGTATTTGCTTTGCAGTAAAGAAGGTGCGCTCTATGTTCAGCTGCATTTAGCAAGGAAGCCTGCAGGACTTCTGGGACTTTTCTTTCTCTTTTTTAGCCTCCTTGTCATTATTCTTCACCACCCCCAAATCTATACTGCTGCAGTGTTGCGTTGCTTTGTGGGAAGCAGGACAAAGAGAAGGGCAGGGCCTATGCAAATGAAGGCCTCAGGGATGTCTGGGAGTGCCTTTTTAGCAGTATTGTTAAAGTCCACCTTGCAACCGGATTGGTCGGGTAAGCTGAAAAACACCATGCCAGATTGGGCACCAGGTCTCTAGGCGCTTGGAGGACATATTGGGTCTACATCCCTCAGTTTCTGAGGTCCAAGAAATCTTCACCCTCTACCCTAATAGAGAGGTCTTGGCCGATTGCGGCCGATCGGGGAAGAAGGTAGCAGTGCAAGATGCTCATGGGCCTTCTCTAATAATGGACCAACTTTCTCTCTCTATTCTTACCTGTGGTTCTGCCTGGCTAGTGGGGCTACCAGTTGTAAGCCAGCAGCCCACAAGGAGTTGGTTTGTTCATTCACACATGTAAATGGGTAAGCATTCAAGTGCACACACCTGCCTACGTCCACAGACCCTCGCGCACACACACTTTTGTCAACAAGATTTTTTGTAATTAAGAGAATCAGGGACCCATGTTGAAATACAAAAGCAGCACACCACGTGACGGCCATCACATAGAGTCCAGCAGCAAATGGGAAACGTTTAACTAGCCGTGGTCCTATTACTTGCGCTCTACCGTGGAACAACTGCTGGATGAATCCTGCTGGAGAATATTGAACCTACAACAAGTCTGAGGTAAATAAGAATTCCACAGGAATATAATCAAACAGGGACCTACAACCCTTCCGAGCCAGATAGGAGTCGAACCTACAATATTCTGATCCGTAGTCAGACGCGTTATCCATTGCGCCACTGGCCCTATGTAGACTCACGCATCCTTTTGTCCTTAAGAGGGCTAGAAAGTGTGTGTGTGTGTGTGTGAAGGCACAAGGAAACCCATCTAACCTCCTGAAAGTCTGTACTGTGAGGTTTTCCTAAGTTGTGCAAAGTACTTTAGGAGAAGGAAGGACCTAAAAGCTAGGCGAAATGGTCCTAGATCCAAGGAAATGTTTTAGATCAGGCTCAGTTTCTTAAATAGTTTGCATTAACATAATCAGTTCCAGGTCTGTGTGGGGCTGAGCTTGAGAACTCCTTAGTAAGTAGGCGTTTACAACAATAAGGGGTTTAATATTACAACACAGGCGAAAATTCAGACACATTATCATAAGCTCACCTTGTCCAGGGACCCAAGCATGCTGCCTTTCCACTCTCAGAGCCCTTCACCTAACCTACTGTGCAGCTGTTTCACCTTTAATATCACTGTTCCACAGGCAGCGTGATGTCACAATGCTCCTTGTCTGTAGCCCGAACCATGAGCCTTTGCAAACCTGGCATAATCTACATACTTACGGTGTGTTTAGTCTTGGACCACAAATGCAGTGAAGAATAATGGATTGCTACTCTTCATACATTTTTGACCATTGGCTCAGATTTGAATGCGTACTGGCCATCTGATCATCTCTGCCAGGCTACCCTATGTCTAGAGACTGTAGATTTAGAGAGTTTATAAACATTGTCAGCTCATCAATAAAGTGTGCTCGCTTCGGCAGCACATATACTAAAATTGGAACGATACAGAGAAGATTAGCATGGCCCCTGCGCAAGGATGACACGCAAATTCGTGAAGCGTTCCATATTTTTAACAGCTTTTAGGAGAGAAATCTTTTTTGTTTTCAAGACTAAACGAAAAAATAAAGCAGGTCCCAGTGCTGTCCCCGTAATATGTATTTTTCAATTAGTCTCTCCTCAACATTTTTAATATATTTGCTTTGCAGTAAAGAAGGTGCGCTCTATGTTCAGCTGCATTTAGCAAGGAAGCCTGCAGGACTTCTGGGACTTTTCTTTCTCTTTTTTAGCCTCCTTGTCATTATTCTTCACCACCCCCAAATCTATACTGCTGCAGTGTTGCGTTGCTTTGTGGGAAGCAGGACAAAAAGAAGGGCAGGGCCTATGCAAATGAAGGCCTCAGGGATGTCTGGAAGTGCCTTTTTAGCAGTATTGTTAAAGTCCACCTTGCAACCGGATTGGTCGGGTAAGCTGAAAAACACCATGCCAGATTGGGCACCAGGTCTCTAGGCGCTTGGAGGACATATTGGGTCTACATCCCTCAGTTTCTGAGGTCCAAGAAATGTTCACCCTCTACCCTAATAGACAGGTCTTGGCCGATTGCGGCCGATCGGGGAAGAAGGTAGCAGTGCAAGATGCTCATGGGCCTTCTCTAATAATGGACCAACTTTCTCTCTCTATTCTTACCTGTGGTTCTGCCTGGCTACTGGGGCTACCAGTTGTAAGCCAGCAGCCCACAATGAGTTGGTTTGTTCATTCACACATGTAAATGGGTAAGCATTCAAGTGCACACACCTGCCTACGTCCACAGACCCTCGCGCACACACACTTTTGTCAACAAGATTTTTTGTAATTAAGAGAATCAGGGACCCATGTTGAAATACAAAAGCAGCACACCACGTGACGGCCATCACATAGAGTCCAGCAGCAAATGGGAAACGTTTAACTAGCCGTGGTCCTATTACTTGCGCTCTACCGTGGAACAACTGCTGGATGAATCCTGCTGGAGAATATTGAACCTACAACAAGTCTGAGGTAAATAAGAATTCCACAGGAATATAATCAAACAGGGACCTACAACCCTTCCGAGCCAGATAGGAGTCGAACCTACAATCTTCTGATCCGTAGTCAGACGCGTTATCCATTGCGCCACTGGCCCTATGTAGACTCATGCATCCTTTTGTCCTTAAGAGGGCTAGAAAGTGTGTGTGTGTGTGTGAAGGCACAAGGAAACCCATCGAACCTCCTGAAAGTCTGTACTGTGAGGTTTTCCTAAGTTGTACAAAGTACTTTAGGAGAAGGAAGGACCTAAAAGCTAGGCGAAATGGTCCTAGATCCAAGGCAATGTTTTAGATCAGGCTCAGTTTCTTAAATAGTTTGCATTAACATAATCAGTTCCAGGTCTGTGTGGGGCTGAGCTTGAGAACTCCTTAGTAAGTAGGCGTTTACAACAATAAGGGGTTTAATATTACAACACAGGCGAAAATTCAGACACATTATCATAAGCTCACCTTGTCCAGGGACCCAAGCATGCTGCCTTTCCACTCTCGGAGCCCTTCACCTAACCTACTGTGCAGCTGTTTCACCTTTAATATCACTGTTCCACAGGCAGCGTGACGTCACAATGCTCCTTGTCTGTAGCCCGAACCATGAGCCTTTGCAAACCTGGCATAATCTACATACTTACGGTGTGTTTAGTCTTGGACCACAAATGCAGTGAAGAATAATGGATTGCTACTCTTCATACATTTTTGACCATTGGCTCAGATTTGAATGCGTACTGGCCATCTGATCATCTCTGCCAGGCTACCCTATGTCTAGAGACTGTAGATTTAGAGAGTTTATAAACATTGTCAGCTCATCAATAAAGTGTGCTCGCTTCGGCAGCACATATACTAAAATTGGAACGATACATAGAAGATTAGCATGGCCCCTGCGCAAGGATGACACGCAAATTCGTGAAGCGTTCCATATTTTTAACAGCTTTTAGGAGAGAAATCTTTTTTGTTTTCAAGACTTTTTGAAAAAATAAAGCAGGTCCCAGTGCTGTCCCCGTAATATGTATTTTTCAATTAGTCTCTCCTCAACATTTTTAATGTATTTGCTTTGCAGTAAAGAAGGTGCGCTCTATGTTCAGCTGCATTTAGCAAGGAAGCCTGCAGGACTTCTGGGACTTTTCTTTCTCTTTTTTAGCCTCCTTGTCATTATTCTTCACCACCCCCAAATCTATACTGCTGCAGTGTTGCGTTGCTTTGTGGGAAGCAGGACAAAGAGAAGGGCAGGGCCTATGCAAATGAAGGCCTCAGGGATGTCTGGGAGTGCCTTTTTAGCAGTATTGTTAAAGTCCACCTTGCAACCGGATTGGTCGGGTAAGCTGAAAAACACCATGCCAGATTGGGCACCAGGCCTCTAGGCGCTTGGAGGACATATTGGGTCTACATCCCTCAGTTTCTGAGGTCCAAGAAATGTTCACCCTCTACCCTAATAGAGAGGTCTTGGCCGATTGCGACCGATCGGGGAAGAAGGTAGCAGTGCAAGATGCTCATGGGCCTTCTCTAATAATGGACCAACTTTCTCTCTCTATTCTTACCTGTGGTTCTGCCTGGCTACTGGGGCTACCAGTTGTAAGCCAGCAGCCCACAAGGAGTTTGTTTGTTCATTCACACATGTAAATGGGTAAGCATTCAATTGCACACACCTGCCTACGTCCACAGACCTTCGCGCACACACACTTTTGTCAACAAGATTTTTTGTAATTAAGAGAATCAGGGACCCATGTTGAAATACAAAAGCAGCACACCACGTGACGGCCATCACATAGAGTCCAGCAGCAAATGGGAAACGTTTAACTAGCCGTGGTCCTATTACTTGCGCTCTACCGTGGAACAACTGCTGGATGAATCCTGCTGGAGAATATTGAACCTACAACAAGTCTGAGGTAAATAAGAATTCCACAGGAATATAATCAAACAGGGACCTACAACCCTTCCGAGCCAGATAGGAGTCGAACCTACAATATTCTGATCCGTAGTCAGACGCGTTATCCATTGCGCCACTGGCCCTATGTAGACTCACGCATCCTTTTGTCCTTAAGAGGGCTAGAAAGTGTGTGTGTGTGTGTGTGAAGGCACAAGGAAACCCATCTAACCTCCTGAAAGTCTGTACTGTGAGGTTTTCCTAAGTTGTGCAAAGTACTTTAGGAGAAGGAAGGACCTAAAAGCTAGGCGAAATGGTCCTAGATCCAAGGAAATGTTTTAGATCAGGCTCAGTTTCTTAAATAGTTTGCATTAACATAATCAGTTCCAGGTCTGTGTGGGGCTGAGCTTGAGAACTCCTTAGTAAGTAGGCGTTTACAACAATAAGGGGTTTAATATTACAACACAGGCGAAAATTCAGACACATTATCATAAGCTCACCTTGTCCAGGGACCCAAGCATGCTGTCTTTCCACTCTCAGAGCCCTTCACCTAACCTACTGTGCAGCTGTTTCACCTTTAATATCACTGTTCCACAGGCAGCGTGATGTCACAATGCTCCTTGTCTGTAGCCCGAACCATGAGCCTTTGCAAACCTGGCATAATCTACATACTTACGGTGTGTTTAGTCTTGGACCACAAATGCAGTGAAGAATAATGGATTGCTACTCTTCATACATTTTTGACCATTGGCTCAGATTTGAATGCGTACTGGCCATCTGATCATCTCTGCCAGGCTACCCTATGTCTAGAGACTGTAGATTTAGAGAGTTTATAAACATTGTCAGCTCATCAATAAAGTGTGCTCGCTTCGGCAGCACATATACTAAAATTGGAACGATACAGAGAAGATTAGCATGGCCCCTGCGCAAGGATGACACGCAAATTCGTGAAGCGTTCCATATTTTTAACAGCTTTTAGGAGAGAAATCTTTTTTGTTTTCAAGACTAATTGAAAAAATAAAGCAGGTCCCAGTGCTGTCCCCGTAATATGTATTTTTCAATTAGTCTCTCCTCAACATTTTTAATGTATTTGCTTTGCAGTAAAGAAGGTGCGCTCTATGTTCAGCTGCATTTAGCAAGGAAGCCTGCAGGACTTCTGGGACTTTTCTTTCTATTTTTTAGCCTCCTTGTCATTATTCTTCACCACCCCCAAATCTATACTGCTGCAGTGTTGCGTTGCTTTGTGGGAAGCAGGACAAAGAGAAGGGCAGGGCCTATGCAAATGAAGGCCTCAGGGATGTCTGGGAGTGCCTTTTTAGCAGTATTGTTAAAGTCCACCTTGCAACCGGATTGGTCGGGTAAGCTGAAAAACACCATGCCAGATTGGGCACCAGGTCTCTAGGCGCTTGGAGGACATATTGGGTCTACATCCCTCAGTTTCTGAGGTCCAAGAAATGTTCACCCTCTACCCTAATAGACAGGTCTTGGCCGATTGCGGCCGATCGGGGAAGAAGGTAGCAGTGCAAGATGCTCATGGGCCTTCTCTAATAATGGACCAACTTTCTCTCTCTATTCTTACCTGTGGTGCTGCCTGGCTACTGGGCCTACCAGTTGTAAGCCAGCAGCCCACAAGTAGTTGGTTTGTTCATTCACACATGTAAATGGGTAAGCATTCAAGTGCACACACCTGCCTACGTCCACAGACCCTCACGCACACACACTTTTGTCAACAAGATTTTTTGTAATTAAGAGAATCAGGGACCCATGTTGAAATACAAAAGCAGCACACCACGTGACGGCCATCACATAGAGTCCAGCAGCAAATGGGAAACGTTTAACTAACCGTGGTCCTATTACTTGCGCTCTACCGTGGAACAACTGCTGGATGAATCATGCTGGAGAATATTGAACCTACAACAAGTCTGAGGTAAATAAGAATTCCACAGGAATATAATCAAACAGGGACCGACAACCCTTCCGAGCCAGATAGGAGTCGAACCTACAATCTTCTGATCCGTAGTCAGACGCGTTATCCATTGCGCCACTGGCCCAATGTAGACTCACGCATCCTTTTGTCCTTAAGAGGGCTAGAAAGTGTGTGTGTGTGTGTGAAGGCACAAGGAAACCCATCTAACCTCCTGAAAGTCTGTACTGTGAGGTTTTCCTAAGTTGTACAAAGTACTTTAGGAGAAGGAAGGACCTAAAAGCTAGGCGAAATGGTCCTAGATCCAAGGAAATGTTTTAGATCAGGCTCAGTTTCTTAAATAGTTTGCATTAACATAATCAGTTCCAGGTCTGTGTGGGGCTGAGCTTGAGAACTCCTTAGTAAGTAGGCGTTTACAACAATAAGGGGTTTAATATTACAACACAGGCGAAAATTCAGACACATTATCATAGGCTCACCTTGTCCAAAGACCCAAGCATGCTGCCTTTCCACTCTCAGAGCCCTTCACCTAACCTACTGTGCAGCTGTTTCACCTTTAATATCACTGTTCCACAGGCAGCGTGACGTCACAATGCTCCTTGTCTGTAGCCCGAACCATGAGCCTTTGCAAACCTGGCATAATCTACATACTTACGGTGTGTTTAGTCTTGGACCACAAATGCAGTGAAGAATAATGGATTGCTACTCTTCATACATTTTTGACCAGTGGCTCAGATTTGAATGCGTACTGGCCATCTGAGCATCTCTGCCAGGCCACCCTATGTATAGAGACTGTAGATTTAGAGAGTTTATAAACATTGTCAGCTCATCAATAAAGTGTGCTCGCTTCGGCAGCACATATACTAAAATTGGAACGATACAGAGAAGATTAGCATGGCCCCTGCGCAAGGATGACACGCAAATTCGTGAAGCGTTCCATATTTTTAACAGCTTTTAGGAGAGAAATCTTTTTTGTTTTCAAGACTAATTGAAAAAATAAAGCAGGTCCCAGTGCTGTCCCCGTAATATGTATTTTTCAATTAGTCTCTCCTCAACATTTTTAATGTATTTGCTTTGCAGTAAAGAAGGTGCGCTCTATGTTCAGCTGCATTTAGCAAGGAAGCCTGCAGGACTTCTGGGACTTTTCTTTCTCTTTTTTAGCCTCCTTGTCATTATTCTTCACCACCCCCAAATCTATACTGCTGCAGTGTTGCGTTGCTTTGTGGGAAGCAGGACAAAGAGAAGGGCAGGGCCTATGCAAATGAAGGCCTCAGGGATGTCTGGGAGTGCCTTTTTAGCAGTATTGTTAAAGTCCACCTTGCAACCGGATTGGTCGGGTAAGCTAAAAACACCATGCCAGATTGGGCACCAGGTCTCTAGGCGCTTGGAGGACATATTGGGTCTACATCCCTCAGTTTCTGAGGTCCAAGAAATCTTCACCCTCTACCCTAATAGAGAGGTCTTGGCCGATTGCGGCCGATCGGGGAAGAAGGTAGCAGTGCAAGATGCTCATGGGCCTTCTCTAATAATGGACCAACTTTCTCTCTCTATTCTTACCTGTGGTTATGCCTGGCTAGTGGGGCTACCAGTTGTAAGCCAGCAGCCCACAAGGAGTTGGTTTGTTCATTCACACATGTAAATGGGTAAGCATTCAAGTGCACACACCTGCCTACGTCCACAGACCCTCGCGCACACACACTTTTGTCAACAAGATTTTTTGTAATTAAGAGAATCAGGGACCCATGTTGAAATACAAAAGCAGCACACCACGTGACGGCCATCACATAGAGTCCAGCAGCAAATGGGAAACGTTTAACTAGCCGTGGTCCTATTACTTGCGCTCTACCGTGGAACAACTGCTGGATGAATCCTGCTGGAGAATATTGAACCTACAACAAGTCTGAGGTAAATAAGAATTCCACAGGAATATAATCAAACAGGGACCTACAACCCTTCCGAGCCAGATAGGAGTCGAACCTACAATATTCTGATCCGTAGTCAGACGCGTTATCCATTGCGCCACTGGCCCTATGTAGACTCACGCATCCTTTTGTCCTTAAGAGGGCTAGAAAGTGTGTGTGTGTGTGTGTGAAGGCACAAGGAAACCCATCTAACCTCCTGAAAGTCTGTACTGTGAGGTTTTCCTAAGTTGTGCAAAGTACTTTAGGAGAAGGAAGGACCTAAAAGCTAGGCGAAATGGTCCTAGATCCAAGGAAATGTTTTAGATCAGGCTCAGTTTCTTAAATAGTTTGCATTAACATAATCAGTTCCAGGTCTGTGTGGGGCTGAGCTTGAGAACTCCTTAGTAAGTAGGCGTTTACAACAATAAGGGGTTTAATATTACAACACAGGCGAAAATTCAGACACATTATCATAAGCTCACCTTGTCCAGGGACCCAAGCATGCTGCCTTTCCACTCTCAGAGCCCTTCACCTAACCTACTGTGCAGCTGTTTCACCTTTAATATCACTGTTCCACAGGCAGCGTGATGTCACAATGCTCCTTGTCTGTAGCCCGAACCATGAGCCTTTGCAAACCTGGCATAATCTACATACTTACAGTGTGTTTAGTCTTGGACCACAAATGCAGTGAAGAATAATGGATTGCTACTCTTCATACATTTTTGACCATTGGCTCTGATTTGAATGCGTACTGGCCATCTGATCATCTCTGCCAGGCTACCCTATGTCTAGAGACTGTAGATTTAGAGAGTTTATAAACATTGTCAGCTCATCAATAAAGTGTGCTCGCTTCGGCAGCACATATACTAAAATTGGAACGATACAGAGAAGATTAGCATGGCCCCTGCGCAAGGATGACACGCAAATTCGTGAAGCGTTCCATATTTTTAACAGCTTTTAGGAGAGAAATCTTTTTTGTTTTCAAGACTAATTGAAAAAATAAAGCAGGTCCCAGTGCTGTCCCCGTAATATGTATTTTTCAATTAGTCTCTCCTCAACATTTTTAATGTATTTGCTTTGCAGTAAAGAAGGTGCGCTCTATGTTCAGCTGCATTTAGCAAGGAAGCCTGCAGGACTTCTGGGACTTTTCCTTCTCTTTTTTAGCCTCCCTGTCATTTTTCTTCACCACCCCCAAATCTATACTGCTGCAGTGTTGCGTTGCTTTGTGGGAAGCAGGACAAAGAGAAGGGCAGGGCCTATGCAAATGAAGGCCTCTGGGATGTCTGGGAGTGCCTTTTTAGCAGTATTGTTAAAGTCCACCTTGCAACCAGATTGGTCGGGTAAGCTGAAAAACACCATGCCAGATTGGGCACCAGGTCTCTAGGCTCTTGGAGGACATATTGGGTCTACATCCCTCAGTTTCTGAGGTCAAAGAAATGTTCACCCTCTACCCTAATAGAGAGGTCTTGGCCGATTGCGGCCGATCGGGGAAGAAGGTAGCAGTGCAAGATGCTCATGGGTCTTCTCTAATAATGGACCAACTTTCTCTCTCTATTCTTACCTGTGGTCCTGCCTGGCTACTGGGGCTACCAGTTGTAAGCCAGCAGCCCACAAGGAGTTGGTTTGTTCATTCACACATGTAAATGGGTAAGCATTCAAGTGCACACACCTGCCTACGTCCACAGACCCTCGCGCACACACACTTTTGTCAACAAGATTTTTTGTAATTAAGAGAATCAGGGACCCATGTTGAAATACAAAAGCAGCACACCACGTGACGGCCATCACATAGAGTCCAGCAGCAAATGGGAAACGTTTAACTAGCCGTGGTCCTATTACTTGCGCTCCACCGTGGAACAACTGCTGGATGAATCCTGCTGGAGAATATTGAACCTACAACAAGTCTGAGGTAAATAAGAATTCCACAGGAATATAATCAAACAGGGACCTACAACCCTTCCGAGCCACATAGGAGTCGAACCTACAATCTTCTGATCCGTAGTCAGACGCGTTATCCATTGCGCCACTGGCCCTATGTAGACTCACGCATCCTTTTGTCCTTAAGAGGGCTAGAAAGTGTGTGTGTGAAGGCACAAGGAACCCATCTAACCTCCTGAAAGTCTGTACTGTGAGGTTTTCCTAAGTTGTACAAAGTACTTTAGGAGAAGGAAGGACCTAAAAGCTAGGCGAAATGGTCCTAGATCCAAGGAAATGTTTTAGATCATGCTCAGTTTCTTAAATAGTTTGCATTAACATAATCAGTTCCAGGTCTGTGTGGGGCTGAGCTTGAGAACTCCTTAGTAAGTAGGCGTTTACAACAATAAGGGGTTTAATATTACAACACAGGTGAAAATTCAGACACATTATCATAGGCTCACCTTGTCCAGAGACACAAGCATGCTGCCTTTCCACTCTCAGAGCCCTTCACCTAACCTACTGTGAAGCTGTTTCACCTTTAATATCACTGCTCCACCGGCAGCGTGACGTCACAATGCTCCTTGTCTGTAGCCCGAACCATGAGCCTATGCAAACCTGGCATAGTCTACATACTTACGGTGTGTTTAGTCTTGGACCACAAATGCAGTGAAGAATAATGGATTGCTACTCTTCATACATTTTTGACCATTGGCTCAGATTTGAATGCGTACTGGCCATCTGAGCATCTCTGCCAGGCCACCCTATGTCTAGAGACTGTAGATTTAGAGAGTTTATAAACATTGTCAGTTCATCAATAAAGTGTGCTCGCTTCGGCAGCACATATACTAAAATTGGAACGATACAGAGAAGATTAGCATGGCCCCTGCGCAAGGATGACACGCAAATTCGTGAAGCGTTCCATATTTTTAACAGCTTTTAGGAGAGAAATCTTTTTTGTTTTCAAGACTAATTGAAAAAATAAAGCAGGTCCCAGTGCTGTCCCCGTAATATGTATTTTTCAATTAGTCTCTCCTCAACATTTTTAATGTATTTGCTTTGCAGTAAAGAAGGTGCGCTCTATGTTCAGCTGCATTTAGCAAGGAAGCCTGCAGGACTTCTGGGACTTTTCTTTCTCTTTTTTAGCCTCACTGTCATTATTCTTCACCACCCCCTAATCTATACTGCTGCAGTGTTGTGTTGCTTTGTGGGAAGCAGGACAAAGAGAAGGGCAGGGCCTATGCAAATGAAGGCCTCAGGGATGTCTGGGAGTGCCTTTTTAGCAGTATTGTTAAAGTCCACCTTGCAACCGGATTGGTCGGGTAAGCTGAAAAACACCATGCCAGATTGGGCACCAGGTCTCTAGGCGCTTGGAGGACATATTGGGTCTACATCCCTCAGTTTCTGAGGTCCAAGAAATGTTCACCCTCTACCCTAATAGAGAGTTCTTGGCCGATTGTGGACGATCGGGGAAGAAGGTAGCAGTGCAAGATGCTCATGGACCTTCTCTAATAATGGACCAACTTTCTCTCTCTATTCTTATCTGTGGTTCTGCCTGGCTACTGGGGCTACCAGTTGTAAGCCTGCAGCCCACAGGGAATTGGTTTGTTCCTCTCACACATGTAAATGGGTAAGCATTCAAGTGCACACACCTGCCTACGTCCACAGACCCTCGCGCGCACACACTTTTGTCAACAAGATTTTTTGTAATTAAGAGAATCAGGGACCCATGTTGAAATACAAAGAAGCACACCACGTGACGGCCATCACATAGAGTCCAGCAGCAAATGGGAAACGTTTAACTAGCCGTGGTCCTATTACTTGCGCTCTACCGTTGAACAACTGCTGGATGAATCCTGCTGGAGAATATTGAATCTACAACAAGTCTGAGGTAAATAAGAATTCCACAGGAATATAATCAGACAGGGACCTACAACCCTTCCGAGCCAGATAGGAGTTGAACCTACAATCTTCTGATCCGTAGTCAGACGCATTATCCATTGCGCCACTGTCCCTATGTAGACTCACGCATCCTTTTGTCCTTAAGAGGGCTAGAAAGTGCATGTGTGTGTGTGAAGGCACAAGGAAACCCATCTAACCTCCTGAAAGTCTGTACTGTGAGGTTTTCCTAAGTTGTACAAAGTACTTTAGGACAAGGAAGGACCTAAAAGCTAGGTGAAATGGTCCTAGATCCAAGGAAATGTTTTAGATCAGGCTCAGTTTCTTAAATAGTTTGCATTAACATAATCAGTTCCAGGTCTGTGTGGGGCTGAGCTTGAGAACTCCTTAGTAAGTAGGCGTTTACAACAATAAGGGGTTTAATATTACAACACAGGCGAAAATTCAGACACATTATCATAAGCTCACCTTGTCCAGGGACCCAAGCATGCTGCCTTTCCACTCTCGGAGCCCTTCACCTAACCTACTGTGCAGCTGTTTCACCTTTAATATCACTGTTCCACAGGCAGCGTGACGTCACAATGCTCCTTGTCTGTAGCCCGAACCATGAGCCTTTGCAAACCCGGCATAATCTACATACTTACGGTGTGTTTAGTCTTGGACCACAAATGCAGTGAAGAATAATGGATTGCTACTCTTCATACATTTTTGACCATTGGCTCAGATTTGAATGCGTACTGGCCATCTGAGCATCTCTGCCAGGCCACCCTATTTCTAGAGACTGTAGATTTAGAGAGTTTATAAACATTGTCAGTTCATCAATAAAGTGTGCTCGCTTCGGCAGCACATATACTAAAATTGGAACGATACAGAGAAGATTAGCATGGCCCCTGCGCAAGGATGACACGCAAATTCGTGAAGCGTTCCATATTTTTAACAGCTTTTAGGAGAGAAATCTTTTTTGATTTCAAGACTAATTGAAAAAATAAAGCAGGTCCCAGTGCTGTCCCCGTAATATGTATTTTTCAATTAGTCTCTCCTCAACATTTTTAATGTATTTGCTTTGCAGTAAAGAAGGTGCGCTCTATGTTCAGCTGCATTTAGCAAGGAAGCCTGCAGGACTTCTGGGACTTTTCTTTCTCTTTTTTAGCCTCACTGTCATTATTCTTCACCACCCCCAAATCTATACTGCTGCAGTGTTGTGTTGCTTTGTGGGAAGCAGGACGAAGAGAAGGGCAGGGCCTATGCAAATGAAGGCCTCAGGGATGTCTGGGAGTGCCTTTTTAGCAGTATTGTTAAAGTCCACCTTGCAACCGGATTGGTCGGGTAAGCTGAAAACACCATGCCAGATTGGGCACCAGGTCTCTAGGCGCTTGGAGGACATATTGGGTCTACATCCCTCAGTTTCTGAGGTCCAAGAAATGTTCACCCTCTACCCTAATAGAGAGGTCTTGGCCGATCGTGGCTGAGAGGGGAAGAAGGTAGCAGTGCAAGATGCTTATGGTCCTTCTCTAATAATGGACCAACTTTCTCTCTCTCCTTACCTGTGGTTCTGCCTGGCTACTGGGGCTACCAGTTGTAAGCCTGCAGCCCACAGGGAGTTGGTTTGTTCCTCTCACACATGTAAATGGGTAAGCATTCAAGTGCACACACCTGCCCACGTCCACAGACCCTCGCGCACACACACTTTTGTCAACAAGCTTTTTCGCAATTAAGAGTATCAACGACCCATGTTGAAATACAAAAGCAGCCCACCACGTGACGGCCATCACATAGAATCCAGCAGCAAATGGGAAACGTTTAACTAGCTGTGGTCCTATTACTTGCGCTCTACCGTGGAACAACTGCTGGATGAGTCCTGCTGGAAAATATTGAACCTACAACAAGTCTGAGGTAAATAAAAATTCCACAGGAATATAATCAAACAGGGACCTACAACCCTTCCGAGCCAGATAGGAGTCGAACCTACAATCATCTGATCTATAGTCAGACGCGTTATCCAGTGCGCCACTGGCCCTATGTAGACTTACGCATCCTTTTGTCCTTAAGTGGGCTAGAAAGTGTGTGTGTGTGAAGGCACAAGGAAACCCATCTGACCTCCTGGAAGTCTGTTCTGTGAGGTTTTCCCAAGTTTTACAAAGGACTTTAGGAGAAGGAAGCACCTAAAAGCTAGGCGAAATGGTCCTAGATCCAAGGAAATCTTTTAGATCAGGCTCAGTTTCTTAAATAGTTTGCATTAACATAATCAGTTCCAGGTCTGTGTGGGGCTGAGCTTGAGAACTCCTTAGTAAGTAGGCGTTTACAACAATAAGGGGTTTAATATTACAACACAGGTGAACATTCAGACACATTATCATAAGCTCACCTTGTCCAGGGACCCAAGCATGCTGCCTTTCCACTCTCAGAGCCCTTCACCTAACCTACTGTGCAGCTGTTTCACCTTTAATATCACTGTTCCACAGCAGCGTGACGTCACAATGCTCCTTGTCTGTAGCCCGAACCAGGAGCCTTTGCAAACCTGGTATAATCTACATACTTACGGTGTGTTTAGTCTTGGACCACAAATGCAGTGAAGAATAATGGATTGCTACTCTTCATACATTTTTGACCATTGGCTCAGATTTGAATGCGTACTGGCCATCTGAGCATCTCTGCCAGGCCACCCTATGTCTAGAGACTGTAGATTTAGAGAGTTTATAAACATTGTCAGTTCATCAATAAAGTGTGCTCGCTTCGGCAGCACATATACTAAAATTGGAACGATACAGAGAAGATTAGCATGGCCCCTGCGCAAGGATGACACGCAAATTCGTGAAGCGTTCCATATTTTTAACAGCTTTTAGGAGAGAAATCTTTTTTGTTTTCAAGACTAATTGAAAAAATAAAGCAGGTCCCAGTGCTGTCCCCGTAATATGTATTTTTCAATTAGTCTCTCCTCAACATTTTTAATGTATTTGCTTTGCAGTAAAGAAGGTGCGCTCTATGTTCAGCTGCATTTAGCAAGGAAGCCTGCAGGACTTCTGGGACTTTTCTTTCTCTTTTAGACCCTCACTGTCATTATTCTTCACCACCCCCAAATCTATACTGCTGCAGTGTTGTGTTGCTTTGTGGGAAGCAGGACAAAGAGAAGGGCAGGGCCTATGCAAATGAAGGCCTCAGGGATGTCTGGGAGTGCCTTTTTAGCAGTATTGTTAAAGTCCACCTTGCAACCGGATTGGTCGGGTAAGCTGAAAAACACCATGCCAGATTGGGCACCAGGTCTCTAGGCGCTTGTAGGACATATTGGGTCTACATCCCTCAGTTTCTGAGGTCCAAGAAATGTTCACCCTCTACCCTAATAGAGAGGTCTTGGCCGATCGTGGCTGAGAGGGGAAGAAGGCTCTAATAATGGACCAACTTTCTCTCTCTCTCTCCTTACCTGTGGTTCTGCCTGGCTACTGGGGCTACCAGTTGTAAGCCTGCACCCCACAGGGAGTTGGTTTGTTCCTCTCACACATGTAAATGGGTAAGCATTCAAGTGCACACACCTGCCTACGTCCACAGACCCTCGCGCACACACACTTTTGTCAACAAGCTTTTTCGCAATTAAGAGTATCAGGGACCCATGTTGAAATACAAAAGCAGCACACCACGTGACGGCCATCACATAGAGGCCAGCAGCAAATGGGAAACGTTTAACTAGCTGTGGTCCTATTACTTGCGCTCTACTGTGGAACAACTGCTGGATGAGTCCTGCTGGAGAATATTGAACCTACAACAAGTCTGAGGTAAATAAAAATTCCACAGGAATATAATCAAACAGGGACCTACAACCCTTCCGAGCCAGATAGGAGTCGAACCTACAATCTTCTGATCCGTAGTCAGACGCGTTATCCATTGCGCCACTGGCCCTATGTAGAATTACGCATCCTTTTGTCCTTAAGTGGGCTAGAAAGTGTGTGTGTGTGTGTGTGAAGGCACAAGGAAACCCATCTGACCTCCTGGAAGTCTGTTATGTGAGGTTTTCCCAAGTTTTACAAAGGACTTTAGGAGAAGGAAGCACCTAAAAGCTAGGCGAAATGGTCCTAGATCCAAGGAAATCTTTTAGATCAGGCTCAGTTTCTTAAATAGTTTGCATTAACATAATCAGTTCCAGGTCTGTGTGGGGCTGAGCTTGAGAACTCCTTAGTAAGTAGGTGTTTACAACAATAAGGGGTTTAATATTACAACACAGGTGAACATTCAGACACATTATCATAAGCTCACCTTGTCCAGGGACCCAAGCATGCTGCCTTTCCACTCTCAGAGCCCTTCACCTAACCTACTGTGCAGCTGTTTCACCTTTAATATCACTGTTCCACAGGCAGCGTGACGTCACAATGCTCCTTGTCTGTAGCCCGAACCAGGAGCCTTTGCAAACCTGGTATAATCTACATGCTTACGGTGTGTTTAGTCTTGGACCACAAATGCAGTGAAGAATAATGGATTGCTACTCTTCATACATTTTTGACCATTGGCTCAGATTTGAATGCGTACTGGCCATCTGAGCATCTCTGCCAGGCCACCCTATGTCTAGAGACTGTAGATTTAGAGAGTTTATAAACATTGTCAGTTCATCAATAAAGTGTGCTCGCTTCGGCAGCACATATACCAAAATTGGAACGATACACAGAAGATTAGCATGGCCCCTGCGCAAGGATGACACGCAAATTCGTGAAGCGTTCCATATTTTTAACAGCTTTTAGGAGAGAAATCTTTTTTGTTTACAAGACTAATTGAAAAAAATTAAAGCAGGTCCCAGTGCTGTCCCCGTAATATGTATTTTTCAATTAGTCTCTCCTCAACATTTTTAATGTATTTGCTTTGGAGTAAAGAAGGTGAGCTCTATGTTCAGCTGCATTTAGCAAGGAAGCCTGCAGGACTTCTGGGACTTTTCTTTCTCTTTTTTAGCCTCACTGTCATTATTCTTCACCACCCCCAAATCTATACTGCTGCAGTGTTGTGTTGCTTTGTGGGAAGCAGGACAAAGAGAAGGGCAGGGCCTATGCAAATGAAGGCCTCAGGGATGTCTGGGAGTGCCTTTTTAGCAGTATTGTTAAAGTCCACCTTGCAACCGGATTGGTCGGGTAAGCTGAAAAACACCATGCCAGATTGGGCACCAGGTCTCTAGGCGCTTGGAGGACATATTGGGTCTACATCCCTCAGTTTCTGAGGTCCAAGAAATGTTCACCCTCTACCCTAATAGAGAGGTCTTGGCCGATCGTGGCTGAGAAGGGAAGACGGTTGCAGTGCAAGATGCTTATGGTCCTTCTCTAATAATGGACCAACTTTCTCTCTCTCCTTACCTGTGGTTCTGCCTGGCTACTGGGGCTACCAGTTGTAAGCCTGCAGCCCACAGGGAGTTGGTTTGTTCCTCTCACACATGTAAATGGGTAAGCATTCAAGTGCACACACCTGCCTACGTCCACAGACCCTCGCGCACACACACTTTTGTCAACAAGCTTTTTCGCAATTAAGAGTATCAGGGACCCATGTTGAAATACAAAAGCAGCACACCACGTGACGGCCATCACATAGAGTCCAGCAGCAAATGGGAAACGTTTAACTAGCTGTGGTCCTATTACTTGCGCTCTACCGTGGAACAACTGCTGGATGAGTCCTGCTGGAGAATATTGAACCTACAACAAGTTTGAGGTAAATAAAAATTCCACAGGAATATAATCAAACAAGAACCTACAACCCTTCCGAGCCAGATAGGAGTCAAACCTACAATCTTCTGATCCGTAGTCAGACGCGTTATCCATTGCGCCACTGGCCCTATGTAGACTTACGCATCCTTTTGTCCTTAAGTGGGCTAGAAAGTGTGTGTGTGTGTGTGTGAAGGCACAAGGAAACCCATCTGACCTCCTGGAAGTCTGTTCTGTGAGGTTTTCCCAAGTTTTACAAAGGACTTTAGGAGAAGGAAGCACCTAAAAGCTAGGCGAAATGGTCCTAGATCCAAGGAAATCTTTTAGATCAGGCTCAGTTTCTTAAATAGTTTGCATTAACATAATCAGTTCCAGGTCTGTGTGGGGCTGAGCTTGAGAACTCCTTAGTAAGTAGGCGTTTACAACAATAAGGGGTTTAATATTACAACACAGGTGAACATTCAGACACATTATCATAAGCTCACCTTGTCCAGGGACCCAAGCATGCTGCCTTTCCACTCTCAGAGCCCTTCACCTAACCTACTGTGCAGCTGTTTCACCTTTAATATCACTGTTCCACAAGCAGCGTGACGTCACAATGCTCCTTGTCTGTAGCCCGAACCAGGAGCCTTTGCAAACCTGGTATAATCTACATACTTACGGTGTGTTTAGTCTTGGACCACAAATGCAGTGAAGAATAATGGATTGCTACTCTTCATACATTTTTGACCATTGGCTCAGATTTGAATGCGTACTGGCCATCTGAGCATCTCTGCCAGGCCACCCTATGTCTAGAGACTGTAGATTTAGAGAGTTTATAAACATTGTCAGTTCATCAATAAAGTGTGCTCGCTTCGGCAGCACATATACTAAAATTGGAACGATACAGAGAAGATTAGCATGGCCCCTGCGCAAGGATGACACGCAAATTCGTGAAGCGTTCCATATTTTTAACAGCTTTTAGGAGAGAAATCTTTTTTGTTTTCAAGACTAATTGAAAAAATAAAGCAGGTCCCAGTGCTGTCCCCGTAATATGTATTTTTCAATTAGTCTCTCCTCAACATTTTTAATGTATTTGCTTTGCAGTAAAGAAGGTGCGCTCTATGTTCAGCTGCATTTAGCAAGGAAGCCTGCAGGACTTCTGGGACTTTTCTTTCTCTTTTTTAGCCTCACTGTCATTATTCTTCACCACCCCCAAATCTATACTGCTGCAGTGTTGTGTTGCTTTGTGGGAAGCAGGACAAAGAGAAGGGCAGGGCCTATGCAAATGAAGGCCTCAGGGATGTCTGGGAGTGCCTTTTTAGCAGTATTGTTAAAGTCCACCTTGCAACCGGATTGGTCGGGTAAGCTGAAAAACACCATGCCAGATTGGGCACCAGGTCTCTAGGCGCTTGGAGGACATATTGGGTCTACATCCCTCAGTTTCTGAGGTCCAAGAAATGTTCACCCTCTACCCTAATAGAGAGGTCTTGGCCGATCGTGGCTGAGAGGGGAAGAAGGTAGCAGTGCAAGATGCTTATGGTCCTTCTCTAATAATGGACCAACTTTCTCTCTCTCCTTACCTGTGGTTCTGCCTGGCTACTGGGGCTACCAGTTGTAAGCCTGCAGCCCACAGGGAGTTGGTTTGTTCCTCTCACACATGTAAATGGGTAAGCATTCAAGTGCACACACCTGCCTACGTCCACAGACCCTCGCGCACACACACTTTTGTCAACAAGCTTTTTCGCAATTAAGAGTATCGGGGACCCATGTTGAAATACAAAAGCAGCACACCACGTGACGGCCATCACATAGAGTCCAGCAGCAAATGGGAAACGTTTAACTAGCTGTGGTCCTATTACTTGCGCTCTACCGTGGAACAACTGCTGGATGAATCCTGCTGGAGAATATTGAACCTACAACAAGTCTGAGGTAAATAAGAATTCCACAGGAATATAATCAAACAGGGACCTACAACCCTTCCGAGCCAGATAGGAGTCAAACCTACAATCTTCTGATCCGTAGTCAGACGCGTTATTCATCGCGCCACTGGCCCTATGTAGACTCACGCATCCTTTTGTCCTTAAGAGGGCTAGAAAGTGTGTGTGTGTGTGTGAAGGCACAAGGAAACCCATCTAACCTCCTGAAAGTCTGTACTGTGAGGTTTTCCTAAGTTGTACAAAGTACCTTAGGAGAAGGAAGGACCTAAAAGCTAGGCGAAATGGTCCTAGATCCAAGGAAATGTTTTAGATCAGGCTCAGTTTCCTAAATAGTTTGCATTAACATAATCAGTTCCAGGTCTGTGTGGGGCTGAGCTTGAGAACTCCTTAGTAAGTAGGCGTTTACAACAATAAGGGGTTTAATATTACAACACAGGCGAAAATTCAGACACATTATCATAGGCTCACCTTGTCCAGAGACCCAAGCATGCTGCCTTTCCACTCTCAGAGCCCTTCACCTAACCTACTGTGCAGCTGTTTCACCTTTAATATCACTGTTCCACAGGCAGCGTGACGTCACAATGCTCCTTGTCTGTAGCCCGAACCATGAGCCTTTGCAAACCTGGCATAATCTACATACTTACGGTGTGTTTAGTCTTGGACCACAAATGCAGTGAAGAATAATGGATTGCTACTCTTCATACATTTTTGACCATTGGCTCAGATTTGAATGCGTACTGGCCATCTGAGCATCTCTGCCAGGCCACCCTATGTCTAGAGACTGTAGATTTAGAGAGTTTATAAACATTGTCAGCTCATCAATAAAGTGTGCTCGCTTCGGCAGCACATATACTAAAATTGGAACGATACAGAGAAGATTAGCATGGCCTCTGAGCAAGGATGACACGCAAATTCGTGAAGCGTTCCCTATTTTTAACAGCTTTTAGGAGAGAAATCTTTTTTGTTTTCAAGACTAATTGAAAAAATAAAGCAGGTCCCAGTGCTGTCCCCGTAATATGTATTTTTCAATTAGTCTCTCCTCAACATTTTTAATGTATTTGCTTTGCAGTAAAGAAGGTGCGCTCTATGTTCAGCTGCATTTAGCAAGGAAGCCTGCAGGACTTCTGGGACTTTTCTTTCTCTTTTTTAGCCTCCCTGTCATTATTCTTCACCACCCCCAAATCTATACTGCTGCAGTGTTGCGTTGCTTTGTGGGAAGCAGGACAAAGAGAAGGGCAGGGCCTATGCAAATGAAGGCCTCAGGGATGTCTGGGAGTGCCTTTTTAGCAGTATTGTTAAAGTCCACCTTGCAACCGGATTGGTCGGGTAAGCTGAAAAACACCATGCCAGATTGGGCACCAGGCCTCTAGGCGCTTGGAGGACATATTGGGTCTACATCCCTCAGTTTATGAGGTCAAAGTAATGTTCACCCTCTACCCTAATAGAGAGGTCTTGGCCGATTGCGGCCGATCGGGGAAGAAGGTAGCAGTGCAAGATGCTCATGGGCCTTCTCTAATAATGGACCAACTTTCTCTCTCTATTCTTACCTGTGGTCCTGCCTGGCTACTGGGGCTACCAGTTGTAAGCCAGCAGCCCACAAGGAGTTGGTTTGTTCATTCACACATGTAAATGGGTAAACATTCAAGTGCACACACCTGCCTACGTCCACAGACCCTCGCGCACACACACTTTTGTCAACAAGATTTTTTGTAATTAAGAGAATCAGGGACCCATGTTGAAATACAAAAGCAGCACACCACGTGACGGCCATCACATAGAGTCCAGCAGCAAATGGGAAACGTTTAACTAGCCGTGGTCCTATTACTTGCGCTCCACCGTGGAACAACTGCTGGATGAATCCTGCTGGAGAATATTGAACCTACAACAAGTCTGAGGTAAATAAGAATTCCACAGGAATATAATCAAACAGGGACCTACAACCCTTCCGAGCCAGATAGGAGTCGAACCTACAATCTTCTGATCCGTAGTCAGACGCGTTATCCATTGCGCCACTGGCCCTATGTAGACTCACGCATCCTTTTGTCCTTAAGAGGGCTAGAAAGTGTGTGTGTGAAGGCACAAGGAAACCCATCTAACCTCCTGAAAGTCTGTACTGTGAGGTTTTCCTAAGTTGTACAAAGTACTTTAGGAGAAGGAAGGACCTAAAAGCTAGGCGAAATGGTCCTAGATCCAAGGAAATGTTTTAGATCATGCTCAGTTTCTTAAATAGTTTGCATTAACATAATCAGTTCCAGGTCTGTGTGGGGCTGAGCTTGAGAACTCCTTAGTAAGTAGGCGTTTACAACAATAAGGGGTTTAATATTACAACACAGGCGAAAATTCAGACACATTATCATAGGCTCACCTTGTCCAGAGACCCAAGCATGCTGCCTTTCCACTCTCAGAGCCCTTCACCTAACCTACTGTGCAGCTGTTTCACCTTTAATATCACTGCCCCACAGGCAGCGTGACGTCACAATGCTCCTTGTCTGTAGCCCGAACCATGAGCCTATGCAAACCTGGCATAGTCTACATACTTACGGTGTGTTTAGTCTTGGACCACAAATGCAGTGAAGAATAATGGATTGCTACTCTTCATACATTTTTGACCATTGGCTCAGATTTGAATGCGTACTGGCCATCTGAGCATCTCTGCCAGGCCACCCTATGTCTAGAGACTGTAGATTTAGAGAGTTTATAAACATTGTCAGCTCATCAATAAAGTGTGCTCGCTTCGGCAGCACATATACTAAAATTGGAACGATACAGAGAAGATTAGCATGGCCCCTGCGCAAGGATGACACGCAAATTCGTGAAGCGTTCCATATTTTTAACAGCTTTTAGGAGAGAAATCTTTTTTGTTTTCAAGACTAATTGAAAAAATAAAGCAGGTCCCAGTGCTGTCCCCGTAATATGTATTTTTCAATTAGTCTTTCCTCAACATTTTTAATGTATTTGCTTTGCAGTAAAGAAGGTGCGCTCTATGTTCAGCTGCATTTAGCAAGGAAGCCTGCAGGACTTCTGGGACTTTTCTTTCTCTTTTTTAGCCTCCCTGTCATTATTCTTCACCACCCCCAAATCTATACTGCTGCAGTGTTGCGTTGCTTTGTGGGAAGCAGGACAAAGAGAAGGGCAGGGCCTATGCAAATGAAGGCCTCAGGGATGTCTGGGAGTGCCTTTTTAGCAGTATTGTTAAAGTCCACCTTGCAACCGGATTGGTCGGGTAAGCTGAAAAACACCATGCCAGATTGGGCACCAGGTCTCTAGGCGCTTGGAGGACATATTGGGTCTACATCCCTCAGTTTCTGAGGTCCAAGAAATGTTCACCCTCTACCCTAATAGAGAGGTCTTGGCCGATTGCGGATGATCGGGGAAGAAGGTAGCAGTGCAAGATGCTCATGGGCCTTCTCTAATAATGGACCAACTTTCTCTCTCTATTCTTACCTGTGGTTCTGCCTGGCTACTGGGGCTACCAGTTGTAAGCCTGCAGCCCACAGGGAATTGGTTTGTTCCTCTCACACATGTAAATGGGTAAGCATTCAAGTGCACACACCTGCCTATGTCCACAGACCCTCGCGCACACACACTTTTGTCAACAATTTTTTTTGTAATTAAGAGAATCAGGGACCCATGTTGAAATACAAAAGAAGCACACCACGTGACGGCCATCACATAGAGTCCAGCAGCAAATGGGAAACGTTTAACTAGCCGTGGTCCTATTACTTGCGCTCTACCGTTGAACAACTGCTGGATGAATCCTGCTGGAGAATATTGAATCTACAACAAGTCTGAGGTAAATAAGAATTCCACAGGAATATAATCAAACAGGGACCTACAACCCTTCCGAGCCAGATAGGAGTCGAACCTACAATCTTCTGATCCGTAGTCAGACGCATTATCCATTGCGCCACTGTCCCTATGTAGACTCACGCATCCTTTTGTCCTTAAGAGGGCTAGAAAGTGCGTGTGTGTGTGTGAAGGCACAAGGAAACCCATCTAACCTCCTGAAAGTCTGTACTGTGAGGTTTTCCTAAGTTGTACAAAGTACTTTAGGAGAAGGAAGGACCTAAAAGCTAGGCGAAATGGTCCTAGATCCAAGGAAATGTTTTAGATCAGGCTCAGTTTCTTAAATAGTTTGCATTAACATAATCAGTTCCAGGTCTGTGTGGGGCTGAGCTTGAGAACTCCTTAGTAAGTAGGCGTTTACAACAATAAGGGGTTTAATATTACAACACAGGCGAAAATTCAGACACATTATCATAAGCTCACCTTGTCCAGGGACCCAAGCATGCTGCCTTTCCACTCTCGGAGCCCTTCACCTAACCTACTGTGCAGCTGTTTCACCTTTAATATCACTGTTCCACAGGCAGCGTGACGTCACAATGCTCCTTGTCTGTAGCCCGAACCATGAGCCTTTGCAAACCCGGCATAATCTACATACTTACGGTGTGTTTAGTCTTGGACCACAAATGCAGTGAAGAATAATGGATTGCTACTCTTCATACATTTTTGACCATTGGCTCAGATTTGAATGCGTACTGGCCATCTGATCATCTCTGCCAGGCTACCCTATGTCTAGAGACTTTAGATTTAGAGAGTTTATAAACATTGTCAGCTAATCAATAAAGTGTGCTCGCTTCGGCAGCACATATACTAAAATTGGAACGATACAGAGAAGATTAGCATGGCCCCTGCGCAAGGATGACACGCAAATTCGTGAAGCGTTCCATATTTTTAACAGCTTTTAGGAGAGAAATCTTTTTTGTTTTCAAGACTAAACGAAAAAATAAAGCAGGTCCCAGTGCTGTCCCCGTAATATGTATTTTTCAATTAGTCTCTCCTCAACATTTTTAATGTATTTGCTTTGCAGTAAAGAAGGTGCGCTCTATGTTCAGCTGCATTTAGCAAGGAAGCCTGCAGGACTTCTGGGACTTTTCTTTCTCTTTTTTAGCCTCCTTGTCATTATTCTTCACCACCCCCAAATCTATACTGCTGCAGTGTTGCGTTGCTTTGTGGGAAGCAGGACAAAGAGAAGGGCAGGGCCTATGCAAATGAAGGCCTCAGGGATGTCTGGAAGTGCCGTTTTAGCAGTATTGTTAAAGTCCACCTTGCAACCGGATTGGTCGGGTAAGCTGAAAAACACCATGCCAGATTGGGCACCAGGTCTCTAGGCGCTTGGAGGACATATTGGGTCTACATCCCTCAGTTTCTGAGGTCCAAGAAATGTTCACCCTCTACCCTAATAGACAGGTCTTGGCCGATTGCGGCCGATCGGGGAAGAAGGTAGCAGTGCAAGATGCTCATGGGCCTTCTCTAATAATGGACCAACTTTCTCTCTCTATTCTTACCTGTGGTTCTGCCTGGCTACTGGGGCTACCAGTTGTAAGCCAGCAGCCCACAAGGAGTTGGTTTGTTCATTCACACATGTAAATGGGTAAGCATTCAAGTGCACACACCTGCCTACGTCCACAGACCCTCGCGCACACACACTTTTGTCAACAAGATTTTTTGTAATTAAGAGAATCAGGGACCCATGTTGAAATACAAAAGCAGCACACCACGTGACGGCCATCACATAGAGTCCAGCAGCAAATGGGAAACGTTTAACTAGCCGTGGTCCTATTACTTGCGCTCTACTGTGGAACAACTGCTGGATGAATCCTGCTGGAGAATATTGAACCTACAACAAGTCTGAGGTAAATAAGAATTCCACAGGAATATAATCAAACAGGGACCTACTACCCTTCCGAGCCAGATAGGAGTCAAACCTTCAATCTTCTGATCCGTAGTCAGACGCGTTATCCATTGCACCACTGGCCCTATGTAGACTCACGCATCCTTTTGTCCTTAAGAGGGCTAGAAAGTGTGTGTGTGTGTGTGAAGGCACAAGGAAACCCATCTAACCTCCTGAAAGTCTGTACTGTGAGGTTTTCCTAAGTTGTACAAAGTACTTTAGGAGAAGGAAGGACCTAAAAGCTAGGCGAAATGGTCCTAGATCCAAGGAAATGTTTTAGATCAGGCTCAGTTTCTTAAGTAGTTTGCATTAACATAATCAGTTCCAGGTCTGTGTGGGGCTGAGCTTGAGAACTCCTTAGTAAGTAGGCG
>NW_028244743.1:390000-400000 GCF_964263255.1 Lissotriton vulgaris | reverse complement strand
CCAGTGCTGTCCCCGTAATATGTATTTTTCAATTAGTCTCTCCTCAACATTTTTAATGTATTTGCTTTGCAGTAAAGAAGGTGCGCTCTATGTTCAGCTGCATTTAGCAAGGAAGCCTGCAGGACTTCTGGGACTTTTCTTTCTCTTTTTTAGCCTCACTGTCATTATTCTTCACCACCCCCAAATCTATACTGCTGCAGTGTTGTGTTGCTTTGTCGGAAGCAGGACAAAGAGAAGGGCAGGGCCTATGCAAATGAAGGCCTCAGGGATGTCTGGGAGTGCCTTTTTAGCAGTATTGTTAAAGTCCACCTTGCAACCGGATTGGTCGGGTAAGCTGAAAACACCATGCCAGATTGGGCACCAGGTCTCTAGGCGCTTGGAGGACATATTGGGTCTACATCCCTCAGTTTCTGAGGTCCAAGAAATGTTCACCCTCTACCCTAATAGAGAGGTCTTGGCCGATCGTGGCTGAGAGGGGAAGAAGGTAGCAGTGCAAGATGCTTATGGTCCTTCTCTAATAATGGACCAACTTTCTCTCTCTCCTAGGGGAAGAAGGTAACAGTGCAAGATGCTTATGGTCCTTCTCTAATAATGGACCAACTTTCTCTCTCTCCTTACCTGTGGTTCTGCCTGGCTACTGGGGCTACCAGTTGTAAGCCTGCAGCCCGCAGGGAGTTGGTTTGTTCCTCTCACACATGTAAATGGGTAAGCATTCAAGTGCACACACCTGCCCACGTCCACAGAACCTCGCGCACACACACTTTTGTCAACAAGCTTTTTCGCAATTAAGAGTATCAGGGACCCATGTTGAAATACAAAAGCAGCACACCACGTGACGGCCATCACATAGAGTCCAGCAGCAAATGGGAAACGTTTAACTAGCTGTGGTCCTATTACTTGCGCTCTACCGTGGAACAACTGCTGGATGAGTCCTGCTGGAGAATATTGAACCTACAACAAGTCTGAGGTAAATAAAAATTCCACAGGAATATAATCAAACAGGGACCTACAACCCTTCCGAGCCAGATAGGAGTCGAACCTACAATCTTCTGATCCGTAGTCAGACGCGTTATCCATTGCGCCACTGGCCCTATGTAGAATTACGCATCCTTTTGTCCTTAAGTGGGCTAGAAAGTGTGTGTGTGTGTGTGTGAAGGCACAAGGAAACCCATCTGACCTCCTGGAAGTCTGTTATGTGAGGTTTTCCCAAGTTTTACAAAGGACTTTAGGAGAAGGAAGCACCTAAAAGCTAGGCGAAATGGTCCTAGATCCAAGGAAATCTTTTAGATCAGGCTCAGTTTCTTAAATAGTTTGCATTAACATAATCAGTTCCAGGTCTGTGTGGGGCTGAGCTTGAGAACTCCTTAGTAAGTAGGTGTTTACAACAATAAGGGGTTTAATATTACAACACAGGTGAACATTCAGACACATTATCATAAGCTCACCTTGTCCAGGGACCCAAGCATGCTGCCTTTCCACTCTCAGAGCCCTTCACCTAACCTACTGTGCAGCTGTTTCACCTTTAATATCACTGTTCCACAGGCAGCGTGACGTCACAATGCTCCTTGTCTGTAGCCCGAACCAGGAGCCTTTGCAAACCTGGTATAATCTACATGCTTACGGTGTGTTTAGTCTTGGACCACAAATGCAGTGAAGAATAATGGATTGCTACTCTTCATACATTTTTGACCATTGGCTCAGATTTGAATGCGTACTGGCCATCTGAGCATCTCTGCCAGGCCACCCTATGTCTAGAGACTGTAGATTTAGAGAGTTTATAAACATTGTCAGTTCATCAATAAAGTGTGCTCGCTTCGGCAGCACATATACCAAAATTGGAACGATACACAGAAGATTAGCATGGCCCCTGCGCAAGGATGACACGCAAATTCGTGAAGCGTTCCATATTTTTAACAGCTTTTAGGAGAGAAATCTTTTTTGTTTACAAGACTAATTGAAAAAAATTAAAGCAGGTCCCAGTGCTGTCCCCGTAATATGTATTTTTCAATTAGTCTCTCCTCAACATTTTTAATGTATTTGCTTTGGAGTAAAGAAGGTGAGCTCTATGTTCAGCTGCATTTAGCAAGGAAGCCTGCAGGACTTCTGGGACTTTTCTTTCTCTTTTTTAGCCTCACTGTCATTATTCTTCACCACCCCCAAATCTATACTGCTGCAGTGTTGTGTTGCTTTGTGGGAAGCAGGACAAAGAGAAGGGCAGGGCCTATGCAAATGAAGGCCTCAGGGATGTCTGGGAGTGCCTTTTTAGCAGTATTGTTAAAGTCCACCTTGCAACCGGATTGGTCGGGTAAGCTGAAAAACACCATGCCAGATTGGGCACCAGGTCTCTAGGCGCTTGGAGGACATATTGGGTCTACATCCCTCAGTTTCTGAGGTCCAAGAAATGTTCACCCTCTACCCTAATAGAGAGGTCTTGGCCGATCGTGGCTGAGAAGGGAAGACGGTTGCAGTGCAAGATGCTTATGGTCCTTCTCTAATAATGGACCAACTTTCTCTCTCTCCTTACCTGTGGTTCTGCCTGGCTACTGGGGCTACCAGTTGTAAGCCTGCAGCCCACAGGGAGTTGGTTTGTTCCTCTCACACATGTAAATGGGTAAGCATTCAAGTGCACACACCTGCCTACGTCCACAGACCCTCGCGCACACACACTTTTGTCAACAAGCTTTTTCGCAATTAAGAGTATCAGGGACCCATGTTGAAATACAAAAGCAGCACACCACGTGACGGCCATCACATAGAGTCCAGCAGCAAATGGGAAACGTTTAACTAGCTGTGGTCCTATTACTTGCGCTCTACCGTGGAACAACTGCTGGATGAGTCCTGCTGGAGAATATTGAACCTACAACAAGTTTGAGGTAAATAAAAATTCCACAGGAATATAATCAAACAAGAACCTACAACCCTTCCGAGCCAGATAGGAGTCAAACCTACAATCTTCTGATCCGTAGTCAGACGCGTTATCCATTGCGCCACTGGCCCTATGTAGACTTACGCATCCTTTTGTCCTTAAGTGGGCTAGAAAGTGTGTGTGTGTGTGTGTGAAGGCACAAGGAAACCCATCTGACCTCCTGGAAGTCTGTTCTGTGAGGTTTTCCCAAGTTTTACAAAGGACTTTAGGAGAAGGAAGCACCTAAAAGCTAGGCGAAATGGTCCTAGATCCAAGGAAATCTTTTAGATCAGGCTCAGTTTCTTAAATAGTTTGCATTAACATAATCAGTTCCAGGTCTGTGTGGGGCTGAGCTTGAGAACTCCTTAGTAAGTAGGCGTTTACAACAATAAGGGGTTTAATATTACAACACAGGTGAACATTCAGACACATTATCATAAGCTCACCTTGTCCAGGGACCCAAGCATGCTGCCTTTCCACTCTCAGAGCCCTTCACCTAACCTACTGTGCAGCTGTTTCACCTTTAATATCACTGTTCCACAAGCAGCGTGACGTCACAATGCTCCTTGTCTGTAGCCCGAACCAGGAGCCTTTGCAAACCTGGTATAATCTACATACTTACGGTGTGTTTAGTCTTGGACCACAAATGCAGTGAAGAATAATGGATTGCTACTCTTCATACATTTTTGACCATTGGCTCAGATTTGAATGCGTACTGGCCATCTGAGCATCTCTGCCAGGCCACCCTATGTCTAGAGACTGTAGATTTAGAGAGTTTATAAACATTGTCAGTTCATCAATAAAGTGTGCTCGCTTCGGCAGCACATATACTAAAATTGGAACGATACAGAGAAGATTAGCATGGCCCCTGCGCAAGGATGACACGCAAATTCGTGAAGCGTTCCATATTTTTAACAGCTTTTAGGAGAGAAATCTTTTTTGTTTTCAAGACTAATTGAAAAAATAAAGCAGGTCCCAGTGCTGTCCCCGTAATATGTATTTTTCAATTAGTCTCTCCTCAACATTTTTAATGTATTTGCTTTGCAGTAAAGAAGGTGCGCTCTATGTTCAGCTGCATTTAGCAAGGAAGCCTGCAGGACTTCTGGGACTTTTCTTTCTCTTTTTTAGCCTCACTGTCATTATTCTTCACCACCCCCAAATCTATACTGCTGCAGTGTTGTGTTGCTTTGTGGGAAGCAGGACAAAGAGAAGGGCAGGGCCTATGCAAATGAAGGCCTCAGGGATGTCTGGGAGTGCCTTTTTAGCAGTATTGTTAAAGTCCACCTTGCAACCGGATTGGTCGGGTAAGCTGAAAAACACCATGCCAGATTGGGCACCAGGTCTCTAGGCGCTTGGAGGACATATTGGGTCTACATCCCTCAGTTTCTGAGGTCCAAGAAATGTTCACCCTCTACCCTAATAGAGAGGTCTTGGCCGATCGTGGCTGAGAGGGGAAGAAGGTAGCAGTGCAAGATGCTTATGGTCCTTCTCTAATAATGGACCAACTTTCTCTCTCTCCTTACCTGTGGTTCTGCCTGGCTACTGGGGCTACCAGTTGTAAGCCTGCAGCCCACAGGGAGTTGGTTTGTTCCTCTCACACATGTAAATGGGTAAGCATTCAAGTGCACACACCTGCCTACGTCCACAGACCCTCGCGCACACACACTTTTGTCAACAAGCTTTTTCGCAATTAAGAGTATCGGGGACCCATGTTGAAATACAAAAGCAGCACACCACGTGACGGCCATCACATAGAGTCCAGCAGCAAATGGGAAACGTTTAACTAGCTGTGGTCCTATTACTTGCGCTCTACCGTGGAACAACTGCTGGATGAATCCTGCTGGAGAATATTGAACCTACAACAAGTCTGAGGTAAATAAGAATTCCACAGGAATATAATCAAACAGGGACCTACAACCCTTCCGAGCCAGATAGGAGTCAAACCTACAATCTTCTGATCCGTAGTCAGACGCGTTATTCATCGCGCCACTGGCCCTATGTAGACTCACGCATCCTTTTGTCCTTAAGAGGGCTAGAAAGTGTGTGTGTGTGTGTGAAGGCACAAGGAAACCCATCTAACCTCCTGAAAGTCTGTACTGTGAGGTTTTCCTAAGTTGTACAAAGTACCTTAGGAGAAGGAAGGACCTAAAAGCTAGGCGAAATGGTCCTAGATCCAAGGAAATGTTTTAGATCAGGCTCAGTTTCCTAAATAGTTTGCATTAACATAATCAGTTCCAGGTCTGTGTGGGGCTGAGCTTGAGAACTCCTTAGTAAGTAGGCGTTTACAACAATAAGGGGTTTAATATTACAACACAGGCGAAAATTCAGACACATTATCATAGGCTCACCTTGTCCAGAGACCCAAGCATGCTGCCTTTCCACTCTCAGAGCCCTTCACCTAACCTACTGTGCAGCTGTTTCACCTTTAATATCACTGTTCCACAGGCAGCGTGACGTCACAATGCTCCTTGTCTGTAGCCCGAACCATGAGCCTTTGCAAACCTGGCATAATCTACATACTTACGGTGTGTTTAGTCTTGGACCACAAATGCAGTGAAGAATAATGGATTGCTACTCTTCATACATTTTTGACCATTGGCTCAGATTTGAATGCGTACTGGCCATCTGAGCATCTCTGCCAGGCCACCCTATGTCTAGAGACTGTAGATTTAGAGAGTTTATAAACATTGTCAGCTCATCAATAAAGTGTGCTCGCTTCGGCAGCACATATACTAAAATTGGAACGATACAGAGAAGATTAGCATGGCCTCTGAGCAAGGATGACACGCAAATTCGTGAAGCGTTCCCTATTTTTAACAGCTTTTAGGAGAGAAATCTTTTTTGTTTTCAAGACTAATTGAAAAAATAAAGCAGGTCCCAGTGCTGTCCCCGTAATATGTATTTTTCAATTAGTCTCTCCTCAACATTTTTAATGTATTTGCTTTGCAGTAAAGAAGGTGCGCTCTATGTTCAGCTGCATTTAGCAAGGAAGCCTGCAGGACTTCTGGGACTTTTCTTTCTCTTTTTTAGCCTCCCTGTCATTATTCTTCACCACCCCCAAATCTATACTGCTGCAGTGTTGCGTTGCTTTGTGGGAAGCAGGACAAAGAGAAGGGCAGGGCCTATGCAAATGAAGGCCTCAGGGATGTCTGGGAGTGCCTTTTTAGCAGTATTGTTAAAGTCCACCTTGCAACCGGATTGGTCGGGTAAGCTGAAAAACACCATGCCAGATTGGGCACCAGGCCTCTAGGCGCTTGGAGGACATATTGGGTCTACATCCCTCAGTTTATGAGGTCAAAGTAATGTTCACCCTCTACCCTAATAGAGAGGTCTTGGCCGATTGCGGCCGATCGGGGAAGAAGGTAGCAGTGCAAGATGCTCATGGGCCTTCTCTAATAATGGACCAACTTTCTCTCTCTATTCTTACCTGTGGTCCTGCCTGGCTACTGGGGCTACCAGTTGTAAGCCAGCAGCCCACAAGGAGTTGGTTTGTTCATTCACACATGTAAATGGGTAAACATTCAAGTGCACACACCTGCCTACGTCCACAGACCCTCGCGCACACACACTTTTGTCAACAAGATTTTTTGTAATTAAGAGAATCAGGGACCCATGTTGAAATACAAAAGCAGCACACCACGTGACGGCCATCACATAGAGTCCAGCAGCAAATGGGAAACGTTTAACTAGCCGTGGTCCTATTACTTGCGCTCCACCGTGGAACAACTGCTGGATGAATCCTGCTGGAGAATATTGAACCTACAACAAGTCTGAGGTAAATAAGAATTCCACAGGAATATAATCAAACAGGGACCTACAACCCTTCCGAGCCAGATAGGAGTCGAACCTACAATCTTCTGATCCGTAGTCAGACGCGTTATCCATTGCGCCACTGGCCCTATGTAGACTCACGCATCCTTTTGTCCTTAAGAGGGCTAGAAAGTGTGTGTGTGAAGGCACAAGGAAACCCATCTAACCTCCTGAAAGTCTGTACTGTGAGGTTTTCCTAAGTTGTACAAAGTACTTTAGGAGAAGGAAGGACCTAAAAGCTAGGCGAAATGGTCCTAGATCCAAGGAAATGTTTTAGATCATGCTCAGTTTCTTAAATAGTTTGCATTAACATAATCAGTTCCAGGTCTGTGTGGGGCTGAGCTTGAGAACTCCTTAGTAAGTAGGCGTTTACAACAATAAGGGGTTTAATATTACAACACAGGCGAAAATTCAGACACATTATCATAGGCTCACCTTGTCCAGAGACCCAAGCATGCTGCCTTTCCACTCTCAGAGCCCTTCACCTAACCTACTGTGCAGCTGTTTCACCTTTAATATCACTGCCCCACAGGCAGCGTGACGTCACAATGCTCCTTGTCTGTAGCCCGAACCATGAGCCTATGCAAACCTGGCATAGTCTACATACTTACGGTGTGTTTAGTCTTGGACCACAAATGCAGTGAAGAATAATGGATTGCTACTCTTCATACATTTTTGACCATTGGCTCAGATTTGAATGCGTACTGGCCATCTGAGCATCTCTGCCAGGCCACCCTATGTCTAGAGACTGTAGATTTAGAGAGTTTATAAACATTGTCAGCTCATCAATAAAGTGTGCTCGCTTCGGCAGCACATATACTAAAATTGGAACGATACAGAGAAGATTAGCATGGCCCCTGCGCAAGGATGACACGCAAATTCGTGAAGCGTTCCATATTTTTAACAGCTTTTAGGAGAGAAATCTTTTTTGTTTTCAAGACTAATTGAAAAAATAAAGCAGGTCCCAGTGCTGTCCCCGTAATATGTATTTTTCAATTAGTCTTTCCTCAACATTTTTAATGTATTTGCTTTGCAGTAAAGAAGGTGCGCTCTATGTTCAGCTGCATTTAGCAAGGAAGCCTGCAGGACTTCTGGGACTTTTCTTTCTCTTTTTTAGCCTCCCTGTCATTATTCTTCACCACCCCCAAATCTATACTGCTGCAGTGTTGCGTTGCTTTGTGGGAAGCAGGACAAAGAGAAGGGCAGGGCCTATGCAAATGAAGGCCTCAGGGATGTCTGGGAGTGCCTTTTTAGCAGTATTGTTAAAGTCCACCTTGCAACCGGATTGGTCGGGTAAGCTGAAAAACACCATGCCAGATTGGGCACCAGGTCTCTAGGCGCTTGGAGGACATATTGGGTCTACATCCCTCAGTTTCTGAGGTCCAAGAAATGTTCACCCTCTACCCTAATAGAGAGGTCTTGGCCGATTGCGGATGATCGGGGAAGAAGGTAGCAGTGCAAGATGCTCATGGGCCTTCTCTAATAATGGACCAACTTTCTCTCTCTATTCTTACCTGTGGTTCTGCCTGGCTACTGGGGCTACCAGTTGTAAGCCTGCAGCCCACAGGGAATTGGTTTGTTCCTCTCACACATGTAAATGGGTAAGCATTCAAGTGCACACACCTGCCTATGTCCACAGACCCTCGCGCACACACACTTTTGTCAACAATTTTTTTTGTAATTAAGAGAATCAGGGACCCATGTTGAAATACAAAAGAAGCACACCACGTGACGGCCATCACATAGAGTCCAGCAGCAAATGGGAAACGTTTAACTAGCCGTGGTCCTATTACTTGCGCTCTACCGTTGAACAACTGCTGGATGAATCCTGCTGGAGAATATTGAATCTACAACAAGTCTGAGGTAAATAAGAATTCCACAGGAATATAATCAAACAGGGACCTACAACCCTTCCGAGCCAGATAGGAGTCGAACCTACAATCTTCTGATCCGTAGTCAGACGCATTATCCATTGCGCCACTGTCCCTATGTAGACTCACGCATCCTTTTGTCCTTAAGAGGGCTAGAAAGTGCGTGTGTGTGTGTGAAGGCACAAGGAAACCCATCTAACCTCCTGAAAGTCTGTACTGTGAGGTTTTCCTAAGTTGTACAAAGTACTTTAGGAGAAGGAAGGACCTAAAAGCTAGGCGAAATGGTCCTAGATCCAAGGAAATGTTTTAGATCAGGCTCAGTTTCTTAAATAGTTTGCATTAACATAATCAGTTCCAGGTCTGTGTGGGGCTGAGCTTGAGAACTCCTTAGTAAGTAGGCGTTTACAACAATAAGGGGTTTAATATTACAACACAGGCGAAAATTCAGACACATTATCATAAGCTCACCTTGTCCAGGGACCCAAGCATGCTGCCTTTCCACTCTCGGAGCCCTTCACCTAACCTACTGTGCAGCTGTTTCACCTTTAATATCACTGTTCCACAGGCAGCGTGACGTCACAATGCTCCTTGTCTGTAGCCCGAACCATGAGCCTTTGCAAACCCGGCATAATCTACATACTTACGGTGTGTTTAGTCTTGGACCACAAATGCAGTGAAGAATAATGGATTGCTACTCTTCATACATTTTTGACCATTGGCTCAGATTTGAATGCGTACTGGCCATCTGATCATCTCTGCCAGGCTACCCTATGTCTAGAGACTTTAGATTTAGAGAGTTTATAAACATTGTCAGCTAATCAATAAAGTGTGCTCGCTTCGGCAGCACATATACTAAAATTGGAACGATACAGAGAAGATTAGCATGGCCCCTGCGCAAGGATGACACGCAAATTCGTGAAGCGTTCCATATTTTTAACAGCTTTTAGGAGAGAAATCTTTTTTGTTTTCAAGACTAAACGAAAAAATAAAGCAGGTCCCAGTGCTGTCCCCGTAATATGTATTTTTCAATTAGTCTCTCCTCAACATTTTTAATGTATTTGCTTTGCAGTAAAGAAGGTGCGCTCTATGTTCAGCTGCATTTAGCAAGGAAGCCTGCAGGACTTCTGGGACTTTTCTTTCTCTTTTTTAGCCTCCTTGTCATTATTCTTCACCACCCCCAAATCTATACTGCTGCAGTGTTGCGTTGCTTTGTGGGAAGCAGGACAAAGAGAAGGGCAGGGCCTATGCAAATGAAGGCCTCAGGGATGTCTGGAAGTGCCGTTTTAGCAGTATTGTTAAAGTCCACCTTGCAACCGGATTGGTCGGGTAAGCTGAAAAACACCATGCCAGATTGGGCACCAGGTCTCTAGGCGCTTGGAGGACATATTGGGTCTACATCCCTCAGTTTCTGAGG